>NW_020271727.1:938382-950182 GCF_003268045.1 Sipha flava
ATATATATATATATATATATATATATATATATATATATATATATATGAAATAAGTGCGAGTGACATACTCAAATTTCAACTTGCATACCAAACACAATTAAAATATACTTGAAAATACATAAAAAAAAAAAAAACACGTAAGAACCAAAGTTCATTTGAGAAAATAATAGACGGTTGACAAAAACTACACAATAGACTTCCGCAATGGGACTTTGATTCGAAAATGTTGTATAAAAAAAATCAGAATACAAAAAATTTGTGTTATGAAGTTTATTATGTGAATATAAGTGTTTTAAGTGGTTATTTGAAAAATGTAATTATGATGAAGGAAGTAAAATATTTAATGCCATTAAATATGTTATTATAAGACAATATTAAAATGTATTATGTTTATTGTGTAAAGTCGTGTTCTTGAGTTTAATAATAAGATTGCAATGGATCTATTATAATTCTGAAACGTAATAATACTATATATTATTATTTTTGAGCCATTATAGTAAAATAAAGAGACTTAAAAAAAATAATAATAATAATATTATAAAAAAATCAAATTTACAAAATATATATAAGTAATTGACGAGAACAATCATGACTGTGGGACACTTTGTATAACAAATAATAAATATAATTTTATTTTTTAAAACAGTTAAAAACTAATTTGTTACGTGTTCAGTGACAATCGGAGATTTGATAGATAATGATTGATTTATATATTGTATTAATTAAATGATACCTTGATACAAAAATATGTTTCAATTGACAATTATGTATGTTGACTATAAGTCAATATATATATATATATATTGACTGATTTTTTGAAAAATGTTTTAATAATTTTTAATTTTCACTTTTAATTGGAAATAAAATTATTAAGTAAATTATTAATCTTATAATATTTTCAATTTTATACATAGCTTATTTAACACACTAGTATTAAGTAAATTCCCAAACAAATAAATTAAACAGTAATCATATATTTTTAGATTCTGAGTAAAATAAGTAATATAATGGTTTTATTGCGATTTGCAATTTTATTTTGCTTTTATATATACGATTATGACCAGTTAGATTTCTTCGATCATCGCGATTGTAGAAAATAAATAATAAGAAATGTTATCTAGTTGATACTTTTAAGGAGGTCATTTAACGAATTTTCCAAAATTATTCTTATTTATTACAAAAAATTTACGAATAGTATAAAAAACTATTAATATTTACGGTATACTGGTAAACAATGTTAAGTAGTTGTTTTCATCATAATTCAAAATAAAAAAAATTATCACAGTAACTAGAAATGTTCAAAAAATGTTTAAATGATATCGCTTTAGACGATATAATTTTCAAAAGATTTTTTATTAACACTTAAAAAATAGTAGCTTAATTTAGAAAACTTTAGCTTTATTAGCTTTTTTTTCGAAAATGTTGATAAAATAATTTTGATTTGGTTTTAAAAATAGTCTTGAAAATATATTACAAAGTTTTTTATTTATATACATATAAAGTGTGTAAATGCTAATTGAAAGTTCTCAATGAAAAAATTCAATATATAGGAACCACCAATTTTAACAACTCATTATTTTTTTTCTACTTTTTTAGTAAATTTGGTATCATACGATTTTCATTATTTTTTCTGTACCTCTTAATATAATTCTAGTATTGTTTTTACTTGACATTTTAAATTATATTTATTAAGGTGATATATAAACATTGTTATAATTTTAACAATGGTTTATTTTCACTTCAATTTATGCAAGTGTTATAACTTATAGCAGAAAAAACGTAAATAAGTTATTTATTTAGTTATATTTAATGGATAAAATGTGATTTATTAATAATTTATAAAAAACTTAATTTTTATTAATTGTTTAAGTGTAACTATTTATTTATAAATTAAATTAAAGTGAAAATTATTTAAATTTTTGTCCGCATAAATTGTTTATTTATCACAGCTGTAATTTGTTCATCAGCGTGATGAATCATGTTTTGTCCACGACAGACATCAATTTATATATATTTATATTTTATTTAATATTAATAAGTAATTTATATTATATTAGCATTTTAAAGATATTTCATAGTATTGAAATATTTTAATGAAATGTATGCTCTTTATAGACACTTGAAATATTTGATTTTTAAAAATTTTGGTTTTTTTTTTTGTGAAACTTAGAACAGACATTGAAAATGTCATTGTAAATTCAAAATTGGCATTGTAAATGAATCTACTACATATTTACCATTCAGAATAAATTTATCGAGAACAATTGCACATTGGTTTCAAGTTTAAAAGATCTATGGAACAATATCATTGGAATTTCGTCCTTTTTCTATATGTGTTTTGTTACAAATGCTATTGTTTTATTTTCATCTTAGAAGTTAATTATACTTTTAAGGGCTCTAAGGATATTTATTATTCGTCATTTAAAAATACTTTTAATTCAAGTGTTTATTAGTTTTTACTTTTATTATACATACCCTGTTTGTTTTTGATTTTCTATTTTTGAAGATTTGGCTATCCATCGAAAAAATTATATATATATATATATATTTAACATATACATAACCAAAGTTCTATATTTAATAGTTATATCTTTAACTAATTTATTTGAGTTGACAGTTAAAATATTTTTTAATACATTTTAAATTAAATTAAATATATACTATTTTTTTCAATGAGAATCAGTTTTTTTATTTAACACACATTAATATAATTATTTTTAATTCGAAATAATAATTAAGCAACAAAATTATCATAATTCATAAACTAATTTCATAAGTTAAGATCAATTCTAGAATAAAAAATGTGGGCTTAAGTTTTAGATATAGATAGTTAGTTAGTTAGTTGATAGTTAGTAAAAAATGTAAATATTATATTTTTCTAGTACATATAGATTCGCTTAATATAATTTATGTTGACTAACTATACATTTACTTTGGGTACAATATGTAATTTGTAAAAATATATTTATATTTATTTAATGTTGGACTAGTAAAATAATCATAGTGTCTCCGTTTTTGTTTGAATATTAAATAATTTATTTTAAAATTCTGAAATCTACCGTAATGTGAATAGAAATTATTATTTATAAACTTGAATAAAAAAAGTAATATTTTTAATATAAAAACAGCGAATTAAACTACCAAATACTTTCTGTTTTAATTAAATTAATTTAAACAAATGTTTTTTTTCTTAAACTACTGACAACAACAAATTGGCAATTTTAGGTTTTTATCATATAAAGTAGTGTGAAGTAATAAATTACTACAATTATTGTAATATTAATCAATAAAAATAATGCATACATTTGATTGCAAATGTTACTGAATAATGTTTTGAGATGTGTTGGTATGCAAATTATTTAAGGTGCGACTGACTTGTACATTTTTTTTTCATTTATAATGAAACTTTGTTTCTTGGTTTAATAAACAGCATCGCACGAATAAAATTCTGTTTTCCATCGACCAGTCACGTTTTCAAATGTAACATTAACGTTGAAAGATCTAATTGAATTTATTAAACATTACGATGGATCCTTCTTGGAGTCTTAAAAGAATAAATAGGTTAATTGACTTGGTTAAAGGTAGAGAAATCCGTGATCAGAATTGAGATGAAAAAAGCGTTGTACCTTTATACATTTTACACTTACATTTCACCGATAATTGACTAATGTAATTATATGATAAGATGAGTCTGCAAGGAATTGTTAAATAATTTTATTCCGTTCTAAAAGGTATCATTCGCTCGTATGTACTTTTGGATCTTTTAGTTATTTTTCAATATTTCAATAACAGATATTTCAATTTTTTTAATTATAATTTTCTAAATTATAATAAAGTTTTAATTTTGAACACTATTTAAACTGATGTTTTGATTCTTTTATATAGTATATTATAATATTACTCGTAATTAAAACACATTATGTATATTTTATATATTTTTTATTGTACATCACATCTGTTAAATAATCGTATTAGCTATATCTATGTATAATTATAATAAATCATATGTTTTCAAACTGAATAGAATAATTTTTTAAAAAATACGACTTAATTCACAAACATTTCTTCGATTATTTCTGATGAATTTAGCTTTGAATAAATCTTACTGATATAAAGTAATACAAATATTAAGATCTGACAAGTAATTCTATCACACTTGTATTTATAGCAAATTGAATTATTAATTCAGTAGTACATTATAAATTTCATCCACTTTATAATATTGTACAGAAATATAAAAATATTATATCTTCAAAACTTCTTTTGAATATTATAACAAAAATATCATACACTTCTGTGTTAGTTATGATATCAGAATATCTGACGAAAAGTAACGTCAATATTAAGTATTTTAATATATTGTTTATAACGCTACGGATATCCATTTTATATTTATTCTCATAAGAATGAAACTGACATTGAAATTTTTTGTAGGTATATTTATCACCAACGTAGTGTATATCAAGTAAAATACTTTATATACAGATATTTAGTTCATTGTATTTAAAATCAAGATTAATTACGCTGAATAAAGCAAATTATGATTTAATACGTTCCATTGTGAATTCTGGAAATGTTTTGCCATTTATGAGAAACATGCCTATAAAAGTATGGTTTTTGTTTTATATTACCTATTATACTTGGGCGGATTCAGGTGAGGGGTTTTAAAGGTCAGGTGATTCACAGTTAATATTTGTTGATAAAATTGGCCACTTAAAGTCTTCTTATATTTTTTAAATGAGCTGATAATACGTTGAAGTTCTTACTAAACTGAAATAAATGCCCCAATTTTCATCTTTCAAATAACGCCACTAGTTTAATTGTTTGTACAGTAAAAAATCTCTTCTGGGCTCCATGTAAGACGGAATCTTCCATAAAAAAAAAATAATAATAATGTTTATGTTTTCAATGTTAATTATGAATAAACTTAAAAATATAAAATGTATTATCATATTGTATTTTTATGTTACAAATTATTAATCAACTATCCAGTTTCAGCCCTAATAAATGGTCATTTGAATTAACCTGACCCACAGTTCTCAAACTGTGGATCCACCATTGTTATTATCTGAACAATGTTTCGATACGATGAAATTTTGTAAATGACAATTCTGATTTATCCACTCAATATATTAATTATACTTAAAATATTCACTTGGATACCAAAACAATCTTAAAAAGTTTATATTGTATTCATTTATTCTGTGTACGGTTTGTAAAAGTTAATGCATATCATTTTGAATTTATAAATACATATATTATGTATAAATAATTGTACGTATACATACATATAAAAAACAATTTACTGATTATAAGGATATGTAAAAGAATTTTTTAACTTGAAAGGGATTTTCATGTTATGAAAGAAGAAAAAGAAACATTGCTTAACATTCAATAACTTTCTTGTATCATTTTGAAATTAGAAAATCAGTCTTATGAACATGTATTTAGTATTGCGATAGTACCTTTGTACATGAATTTTATTGAACTCTTTATTTGAAGTAATTCTATTAGAAATATATGAATAGAAATTATTATTTCTTGTAGTTATCTGAAATACCTCTTTCACATTCGAATTACCAACGGCTCTATTTATCTCGTTCGGCCAAAATAGAAACAAATCCAACTCTTATCTCTGTTATAGTATTATTATATATTCCCTTCAACTATTTTTACAATACACTATCATTCCTATCGCAGTATATACAAGTTACAAAGACAGTAAGGCTTTGACCAAGTTTGTTTATCAGATTTTGACTTCCGTGTACTCAATATGTTGTGGAATTAATATATAGAAATTATAACACATATGTGTGTGTATTATGAAAGACCAATAGATTAGTATATAACCTAACTGATAGATGATGGATTTCAACCAGCTGAACTGACAAATTAGCTTAACTATTAAGTTACATTAGGTTATAAGAAATAAAATAATATGAAAATGTATTTAAATGGAAAATTTATCAAAATATACTTACAGATAAGATTATATTTTTCTGTAAATTAGTCATTCTTTCAGTGATTGAATTCAAAACCGCATTATGTAATAAAAACAAGATTTTGTTTCACAAATACTTACAATTTAATATTGAAATAAATCAATAATAAAATTAAAATAATCTTGTTTATAAGACCTATAAACAAAAACAAAATAAATAAAAAATACAGATAAATACTCAAAAGTAATCAATAATATTATAAATGGTTTTACATATGTATATTAATGTATCATAAATATGTAGTATTTTTTAAAATTGAAATGGGTCTTATTCAGTTGAATTTATAACTAAAGTTCACAATTATTTTTAATAAATAAGGCTTTCTGAATATGGTGTTAAAAGTTTATGTTTCTGTATAAAAAAAAACCATATTTAACTGGGCATTTGAATGTCGAAATAATAAATATTTTGAAATATGTCTATAAATTTATTAATATATATATTTATAATTATATTTATAAGTGGTTTTCACTCAAACAAATGTATAAAGTATAATGTTTGATAAGATTTCATATGATAATTACATAAAAAGTGTATTTATTTAACTATTCAACAATTTAATTTTGATTGACACTGTTTGATATCATCATTTTTATTTATATATATTTATCTACTAACATGTCATAATAATGCTAATACATCAGTAACACATATTTATCAAACTACCAAAAAGGTTGATATTATAATATATGTATATAAGTACACTTTTTTTTATCATATATTTGGTGATAATGGATCACGACATTTATGCATAGATTGATCGATGGTCTTTTCAACTTGGACATTTCCTTATATAGTTTTTCAAAATATTTGACAAAAAAAAATCCTTCTATACCATTGATATTACCACCACTTATTGAAATTCAATGAAAATTGCATTTTTTTAAACAAGAATGTACTTAAATACTCAGTGAGCCAATAAATTAATTCTATAAAATTGACATTTAATTATTTCATCGCACCAAGGGTGTCTAATTGGGGGGTAGCCCTTGTAGCAACAAGGGGACATGCCTCAATGGTTTTTTCATGTTATTATTCATATAAATAAAAAATTATAATTATTAATTTATATTAATAAGAAATTAAATTAACATAGTGACCAACGATTTGTTAATAATACATTAGAACGCAATCTTACAGACAGTGCACCAGAGAGATAGATTGAGAGAGATTTTGATGGCTGCGCTGGTCCTGAATGTTAAGCTGATGATGAAAATTAAGATGCATTAAATTTATTTTGTTAGCAAATTTTATCTCTCATGGACAAAACTTTGCCATGGGAGAATAAATTCTGAGAATCATAGATAGTAATTATATACCTATCAAAAACAATCACCGGGAGGCAGTGGGCACCAATCTCACGTTTCCTCCCCTGGATTTTTGATAATGGACGTCCATGTATGACATTTATTTTAAATTCCGTTTTCGTATCGAAGTATGCTGTAAAAAAAATCGTGAAGATTATATTCGTCCTTTGTTTTAGTTTTTTTATTCCAAAATAAACACTAGATAAATATGACAAAAGAACCATTTTATTTTATGGTTGGCTGAATAACTATCCAAAAATACTTACTTAAGCATTTAACGAATGGCAAAACTTTTTATCATGAACAATATTAAATTATTTTTATTTTGTTTTCGCAGGTAAGATTAAACCAGAAAATGTCATCGCTGAAACAAGTAATATTTTTTTCGTTTTCATTTTCTTATTCACAAACATATTTTGTAAACATCTATATTTCTAAATTGAGTATATCTAAATTATGTAAATCACGAAATAATGAATTAAGATATATACGATTTACAGAAGTATATTAAAATGGGAGGAGAGAATAATACAATTATAATACAATAATTGTCATGATAAGAATATTATAAATATTTAGTAGATATTTTTGATGCAGTATTGGTAAGCTTTTCAGATTTTGAAATTCCTAAGCCGGGAAATTATTTTGAATGACCTTTTTTTCTTTTTTTATGTAGTACGTTAATTTGGAAATAGTATATTATTTTGTAATTTAAATATTTATTAGATAATACAAAAATACATTATTACTAGTATATAACCATGCCGATTAGATAATCATAATATAATGATATAATGTGCCATATTATTTAATGTTTTATAATTTAATAATAATTTTATGATGATAAATGTTATTTTCTCTGAACTTCTATTAACAGGAACAAACTAAATGGTTGAACAGTGGGCTATAATTTTAAAATCAATACCGTATCGGTCATTATAATTTATCAAATGTTTAGAGTTTTTTATGTAAAATAATATTTAATTTGTAGGAATATGTTAATTATAATACTATTATATTATATAATATACCAAGAGTAAAATAATCACAAATTATAATCATTGATTGAATGCATGTACTTAGGTATTAAAAAAAAAATATTTTTATTAAACATGCATTAATATTTTGGAATTTAATTTATACATAATGTAAATATTATTAATAAATAATTATGTATTACCTAAGTGCCCGATAATTACTATTTTTAAGTGTCGATCAATCACTAAATTTATGATGGGAGAAATTATTTGCTAAAAATATAAATAATTAATTCGAATATCCAGGTTCTACTTTTTTTTCTACATAGGTTAAAAAATCAATTCTTAGTAGTATTTGAATATAAGTCTTTACATAAATATTTAATGACATTACTTTCACTTCGGTACTTGTATTTCTCTAAATAAAATAATAAAAAATATGCTGAGTATTTGACAATATTTATTTTTTGCATAAAACTTGAATAACTAAAATTATTACGAATTTAAATTTAAAGTTTTGAAATTGCCTCTTTATTTGTGGTGTTTCCTTAAAATTATTACGGCAAAATTACTAATTTTAATTTAGTATTTAAATGATTTTATGTTTTAAATATTATTTCATATATATTTGTTAGTTTTTTTTTTCATCAAAAAAGGTATTATTCAACTAACAAATTTTGTATTTAAATAGTTTTAGACATAGCTAATAAGAAATACAAGTAAAAATTTAATCACAGAAATAATGTATTCATAATTTTGTTTTACATTTTGAAAATAAAATAAAACAAAATAAAATTATTTTTGTAAAACCAATAGATTCTTTTTCCATGTCCATTCCGTAAACAAATATTAAAAATACTATTATCTAGTTCTTTGGGAAAAAAAAAAAAAAAAAACGCAAAATATACAATCAATATTAATACGTTATGTCATAAATGTAAATATTTATCTATTCATTGACATTTAATTGTGTTTGTCATATGAACCGTAGTATATCATAGTGTTGAGATAATAATTTAAATCAAAACATTTCAACCTATAAATTGTATACATATTATTCTCGAGTAGTTCTTATGCTTTGGTAACAATTAATTATTTTACGGTTGTGTACGTGGGTATTTCCTGACTGCATAATATATGGAGTTGGGTACTCACGCAGCTATAAATGTATAGTATCCAACTACCGTATTATACAAAATGGTAGGCAAAAATAATAATGCGTACGAATAGTTCCAGAAGTACGGAACCAGATTTTAATTTGAACGTATAGAACGCAAAACGTTGAAAACGGAATTCTTGATCGCGCTAAACACTCTTGGTCAGATGGGGATCCAGGGTTGAATGAAATGTATTGATGCATTATTATTTTAATCTTAAAACTAATGAAAGTACCATTTTTCTTAAAAAAAAAAAAAAAACAATTCGAAATGAGAATTCAGATGTATCAATTAATAGTTCTAAAGATAGATGGTATATTAGAAGAAATAAACTTCTTAATTGGTTAAGTTGAAAAATTGAAGCATTTTTACTTCTTCAAGAAAAAAAAATAGGTATTAAAAATGTAAATATAAAAATATGTAATTCCTATTAACCAGTCATAAAACCCAAAATCTTATATATTTTTATTAAAAAAATATGGCATGATACCAAACTAATAATTTAATTTCTCTACTATGTAATTATAGGTATGTAATGTTGTCTTTGAATTAAATTTAAATTTAAAAAATCTAAAATTTATTCAAGTTCCAATTATGTTTAAACAGTAAAAATTTAATAAAATATTTCGAAAGTTGAAATGACATAATTTAATTAACTATTACCGTTAAATGTAAATTCGTTAAAATATTAAATTTCGTCAAAATGTTGACTCTTCCGAGTTACGGTAAAAACAAATATTCGATTTTGTCAAAAACTAGTATGTTGCAGATTTTTTTATAACTTTGTAAATGTTTTTCGCCGTTATTGAGAAAATTATTTGGAAATTCGTAAAATGTTCCTCCTCAAAGTAATAACTAGACGATAATTCCAATATTTAACTTTTTATTTGTTGACGAAATAATTTCCCGTCAAAATGTCTACATAGATATAAAATTATAATAAAATCAATATACTCCTTACTTCATCTAAAAATCTATATATTTTAGAGAGATTATATTAAAAATTAAATCTGTACTTATATATTAAATAATACATTTTGTATTGTTCCCATTGTTGTTTTTTAATTTATCAATTATATTTTCCAACTTTGTTTTGTTAACTTGTTGTTTTGTATAACTTAAATTGTTTATTTTCGTATTATTGACATAATGTTTTTATAATTTTAAACACTTAGTCGTAAACATATAAAACTTACAAACCCAAGTACCAACTAAAACTAAATCCAGTTATCAACATTAAATTCAATGGAATTATATATTGCCGTATGCCGTATCACCCGATCGGTGATTTAAATGTTATTATTATATGTATTTGTGCTCACACAAGGATCTGGAACCTATACGATTTTATCGATTATGGTTCCAGTTAGAAAAAAAAAAATCTGTATTGATTCTTTTGAATAATAAATATCAGTTTTGGTTTCGATTTTGATTAAAATCGGTAATTTTTTCACTATTTTTTTTTATTAATAAAACAAAGGATTTTTTACTTCATTAAATAAGCACAGATTGCATTAACTCAGTACAAAACATTACCATATTTAAAGTGTAATTTCTAATTATTGACGTATAGGCAGCTAATTTAAATATGATAATCTATCACAATAGTTATTTATCCATAACCATACAATTTATATAATAATTAGTGCACTTTATTTATAATTTTTCTAAGCATACAAATATTAAGGAGAAGGAAATGTATGTACATTTAATGTAATTTAGGAAAAATATAAAATTTAGAAACTTATTAGAATACCATTCTCCGATATCCGGTTAGATTTTTACTGTTGAAATCTCATCAAACATTTTAATATTAAATTACATACAATGTAAATGTTTTAAACAAAATATTTTCATATTTATATTAAAAAAAAAACTCTGCAATATATACTTTGTGCACAGTAATACATAATTTTATTCGAAAGAATTTTTTTTTCTCACTTATATATCATAAACCAACTTCAAATTAAAATTATTATGAAACAACCGAAAAGGGTTTTAATGGGTTTTAGTTAAGGTTTCAGTTCCAATAATTTTAATGGTTTTCATTTGAAACTGGTATTTTTCGGTTGGGTTCCAGTCTCTGGTTTACACATTAAAATTTTTTTGAAATTCGACAGCTTAAAATAATTTCATTACGTTTCTGTAATTGCTATATTTATTACAAAAATACTTAATAGTGGATATTATATCCAATTATTTCTTATCTTGTTTTTAATAATTCAATAATTCGTTTTTTTATCGTTATCAATGCCCTGTTCATCAAATGTAATATTATATTTTTATTATATTCCTAATAAATTATTCAATTTTATCTACACTAAACGTTTTTTTCTCGGAACATTAAAAAATAAAAA
>NW_020271727.1:950192-1133472 GCF_003268045.1 Sipha flava
ATACTCTCAACGAGTGGGATGAACGAAAAAATATAGCCCTTGTGTTTGATATAAAAGTCAAAGGTATATTTAGATCAGGGAGGTGGCAACGAGACTACAATCCGGACCTATATTTTATAACAAACGACCATCGAGGCTATACCATACCAATTAGCAGAGAAGTCTTTAATGATTTTCCCCACAGCCAACATCGTCCTGTTTTCGTGAACATTGGACTACAGATCCCTGTTGTAAAATCACTACTGAAACCCAGATGGTATTTTAATAAAGCCAACTGGAATAGATTTAGTAAGCAGTTTGACGATTGTATCAGATGGATAAGTCTAGAAGCCAAAAACTATGATCGATTTACTGGCCTAATGATCGGGATAGCTAAGAAACATATACCCAGAAGATTCAGAAAAGAATGTCTCCCGAGTTGGAGCCAAGAAAGTGAGGACATATATAATGAGTACCAAGAAATGAATGATAACCTTGTCGCTGACAAACTTCTTTCCTCCCTCTCTAAAACCCGCAGGGAAAAATGGATCAAGACAGTAGAAAATATTAATTTCAAAAAGTCGAGTTGAAAAGCATGGAATTTACTAAGAAAAATAAACCCAAATTCTAAGCAAAAACATATTGCTGTGAAAATCAAGGCAGATAATTTTGCAAACCACATTGTTGAGATATCCAGGGCAAAAATCGATAAAAATGCAATAAAAAATACTAAAAAGGAACTAAAAAAACTGAAAACAGACGTAGAAATTATAACAAACTTTGAGAACGATTTCACTGAACCTGAAATCTAAATATCAATACAAGCAATTAAAACTGGTAAAGCAGCAGGGTTTGACGAAGTATACCCCGAATTCCTAAAGAATTGTGGACCTAAGACGCCAATGGTTAGCAGCGTTCTTCACAAATATACTACGCTCTGGGAGGTTTCCTAAGCAATTCAAGAAAACAAAAATCCTAGCTATTTTAAATCCGGGGAAACCCGATAATGAAATCAAAAGCTACTAGCCAATTTCCCTACTGAATGTTAACTGCAAAATCTTCGAAAGACTTATTTATAACCGAATTGCAGAAACTGTGAATAAAACTATTCCAATAGAACGGGCCGGGTTTACATCAAATAGGAATTGTTGTGACCAAGTTCTGGCGCTGACCACAAACATAGAAGACGGGTTTGAAAAAGGGCTAAAATCCGCTGTAGCCTTTATCGATCTCACGGTGACATACGATACGGTATCGCGTGATGGGCTTATCAAAAAACTCCTACAAGTAATACCATGCAAAACAATAACTGGTATTATAAATAGTATGTTGAGCAACAGACTTCTCACAGTAGTTATAGGTGATGGAACAAGTATGTAAAAAACCCTAAAAAATAGACTGCCACAAGACTCTATTTTAGCTCTCTTACTATTTAATTTATATACCAGTGACCTACCCAATACCAAGTCGAATAAATTAATTCACGCAGACGATATACCTCTTTTATGTCAAGAAAAGACATACGAACTCTGCGAAAAATACCTCACGAAAGACCTGAGTGAACTAAATAAGTACTGTAATAACTGAAGACTCACACCAAACCCTACTAAAACTGAGGTCACACTGTTCCATCTCAACAATAGAAAGGCAAGACAAGAAATAAAGGTGATCTTTAACAAACAACAAATAAGAAATAATCCTAACCCAACATATCTAGGAATAACGTTAGACAGAACGTTGTCATACAAAGAACATTTAACCAAGATGACAGCAAAGATTAAGATCCGAAATAATATAATAAACAAGCTAGCCCAAACTACCTGGGGTCCAGATGCTAATACGATTAGAATATCTGCACTCGCCCTCACCTACTCAATAGCCGAGTACTGTGCACCAGTATAGTTTAACAGTGCATACACAAACAAAATAGACACCCAACTAAATGTGACAATGAGGACAATTTCCAGAATAATTAAGTCAACACTAGTCCACTGGCTACCAGTATTGAGAAATATAGCGCCACCCCATCAACGAAGATACAGTTTCTCAGTCCGAGAATATAAAAATCATGCTTTTTAAATAAAAGTTTACCTATACATAGATACATGAATAATAATCCCAGCCAAAGATTAAAATCCCGTAAACCTCCTTGGAAGTTGGCACAAAAATTAATTAAAGAAAACTATAACCTTAACTTTATATGGACTGATGTATGGAGACTAGATAATCTTGAAAAATTTAACATTATTGAACAACCTACGGAGAAGACCCCTGGGTTCCTACTACCTCGGAAGGAATAGGTGACCTTAAATAGACTTAGGATTGGCCACGAAAAAACGGGAAATATGTTGTATAAATGGGGACTTATGGACACACCACAATGCGACTATGGACACGAAAACCAGACAGCTAATCACATCGTGGAAGAATGCCCAGTACGCAAAATACAAGGCGGAATGAAACACCTCCATAAGGTTACAGCAGCGGCAACAAAATAACTAACCAAGTTGGATATTAGAGTCTAAGACTATACAAATAGTATCCCGGCTCACCATCCAATCATTCCTTTATATTTTATATTTTATACTATTATTATTTTATTTTACTTGTTTAAATGATTTAACTAATCATTAATATTTTATGTTTCTACATCTATTAAAGTTTTGTATCTATATTTCTTAGTGTAATATTAATAATTCTTGTTACTATATATTAAGTAATTTTAATACTGTTAGTATTGGATTAAACCATACGAAATATATATAGAGCCATTGTAGTCTTGGTCTTAGTCTTGGTCTTATAACAAGACCAAAACAAACACTGCGATACAAGCACCAATTTTACTTATAACTAATATTAGGTGTATTTTTATTTACACAAATTATATAAAAAAAACTTGTGAGTACTAAAATTGACTCAATATTGTCTTAAACACCTACCTAACAAAAAATATTTTAATTTAAAAATAAAATTATTCTATATTATATAGATAGGTAATGTTCTATAAACGAAAATTATAATATATCGTCTACTACTACGTTATAATAATAATAATTATAATTATTATTATCATAACTGAAGGTGAGATTCTCGTTCAGTTGTATCTTCTTATGGTATGTTCTAAATCATATTAAAAGAAGCTACAAACTCAAGTACACAGATGTTGATTAATTTAAAAAAAAAGTATTATTTTCCACGAAATGGCACGTTTCAGGTTATTTTTTTTTTATAAAAATTTACAAATTTTTACATATAATCTAATCACTGTTATATACCGTTTATAAAAGTGGTATAGACTGTCTCCATTCTCTAAAACCTACAATAACGAGATGGGGAACATAATTAAAAGATTCTTTTTTTTTATTTTGAAAATGTCAGTTAATTTAATGAACTAATATCAAATATAAAAGATCACACCCAATCTGTCAAAACAGTCAAATTAATTTCAAGTATTAGGTATATCTATTATATCTGATTTATCATTTATCCAATCCCATTTGTCCTGGTTGACAAATTTAACTACAAAACTTGAAAAATAAAATTATGCTAAAAATTATCAAATAGTTGTAGTTGAAAGAGTAAGAGATGGATTTAAGAAAATTGAGAAACTGGACAAACACTATAAAAAAATCAAATAAGAATTTGATAAAAATTCCGTTTATGATATTTTACACTATATAACGATTCAACTAATGAAAATGATCAAGATTTAAAATAAGATTATTATAAGCTATTATAAGCTTTTTAAACATATAATATTACAGAAGAAACTTATATATATATATATATACATGATAGAAAATTTTTATCAAATTAATGATAATAAAAAATAAATACTACTAAAATAATATAAAATAAAATTTTAAGTACCTGTATTGAAAAATTTACTATATAATTCTTAGTAAAATTTCTTTTCGCATGATTTTGTAAATTTTAGCATATTAGTTTTCTTTTTTTTAGATATTAGCTGTATAAAAATCTGGTTTTTAATTATAACGTTTACTAAGGCTAAGATTTTCGAATTCACCAGATTCATATAACAACCGGAATAAACGTAAAGGCATTAAAGCCTTTATTATTTATTATTATTGTAAAATCTAAATACAGACTTCTATCTCAATTAAATTATGTATTTACTAAAACGAGTGCATTTATCGTTCATCGCAATCAGTCCCCAAAAAATGTTATCAGTCGGAGGTACACAAAATCACCCAGAGAGGGTGGAACTATGACTTATTAAATGTATTACACACCGATGCGGCTCGTCGGACATTATGGTTTTTGTGTAACTTATTATTTAAATGATACTTTTTGTGGGTGTAACCCATTTGTGCAAAAAAAAAAATTAATTCATTTTGGGTACAGTCCATTTGCGCCAGAATAAAAAGCTATGTTATTTTCGATTGCCCCATTTGTGCTAAATTTACCTGCGTAAACATTTTACATTAATAAATTGATTTAATTCATATACTATAAAGACTATAACGTATAATACAATTATTTTTATAATTATAAAAACAAAAAAATTAACGATTTATGAATATGTACAAATAGTTGCATTTAATTAGAAGAAATACTAAGATGATTTGTTAAAAAAATCATTATATATATTTTATTATATTTAATTTATTATTAAGATTATTTAAAAAAGAAAATCGTTCTATTGACCTTGATATTGAAAAAATCGAATAATTTATTAATATTTGAAGGAAAAAAATATTTTACATTATTATAATAAAACCAGGTAAACGTTGTGCAAACAGGCTGCACCCAAAACTATTTTTTTTTTTATGCAAATGAGCGATGCTCGCAGGGAATGGTTCTCTACTAAAAATTTAGCTAATCTCACACATAGACATGATGTTATCTCCTACAAAAGCTAGCATTAATTTGTACAAAATAATATGGGTACTCGATAATAAAAAAGTAATTTTTACAAATACAAATCGTATAATTATCATAGAGCATTAAATATATATATATATATATATATATATATATATAATTACTATGTAGGTATATAGGTAAAAAAATGAAAATGAAAATAATTGTTTGAAAAAGATAAAATAACAGTAGTATTCATTTACGTTTATTTTTATATACGTTTATATTTTACCTCGTGCATATTTTTTGTACGTATGGTTACATATCTTGACATTATTTTTGTCTGCCTGCGTTGTGTTATTGAAATCGAAAACCAAAATCAAAATCGAAAATCGTGTACACAAGTAAAAATGTTGGAATGCGGGTTATTACCAAAATTGTTTACAAGGGAAAATGTCAACGTATGAGATTACAATATCTTTTATTTGTAGGTGAAAAACTATACTTGCGTAGAGGTTTGTATTTGCCCCTCCTCCCTTATTACAACAAGGACCCTCCGATGTGCCTTTACCGTGCCTACGCGTGAAAATACGTTGCTGAGGATGACGTGCTGTGTACGCGCGGTGCGCGTTTCTCACGTCTAAATGGTACGCGAGGCATGCGAATAAGTTTCATCTTGATTGCAGTGCCGTTTAAACATTTAACCGGAATAATGCTGATTTGACCGAGTAAGTTATGCGTACACGCGTATTATGTTCAATTTATGTGCGATACCACCGCCGACAGTGTTAACATTTATCTTGCACGCGAAGTTTTTGTCAATAATTATGTTACTCTCATCAAAACGGGACCACCGACCGTTTTTATGTGCAAAAACGTATATATATATATATATATATATGTGTGTGTGTGTGTGTGTGTGTGTGTGTGTGTGTGTTCCGATTGTTTACCTTACGACTCGAAGGAATATTTCGTGTTGGTTACGATCGGATTAATTACACGCTCGTTGTGAGAAGCTTGGAAACGTACGCGCAGTCGGTTGCCATGTATGAAAAAAAAATAAATAAATAAAAAGTATTAATTATCCCCCGTCTCATATCCCCCTGTAACAAAATATTTTCGAAATAATTACGTTCAGGTGAAATTATTAACAGGGATTGGTCGGTGTTCTTGGTGTCAATTATCCCGTTTTACCTGTAACACTCCGAAAACGGCTTAATCATCCTTTCTGGCTGAACAAATAACAATCGTACAGTTTCCTTTTCTCGGCCCAAGACCAAATTGGAACAGACACATTTACATCGTGAATAATATAAGCGTTCTAACCATTCACAATTCACCATAAACAGTAATTGTTATTATACCTCCGTAGCACACGTTTTCGGGTACGGTAAAAGTTAACAAGTTATGAATTTCTAACTAAAAATTACCGATGACAAATGTGATTGATGCTACCAAACAGTATCTACGTATACATCAATTTATGACTCAACAACGTGATCCATGACAGACCCTCATCGATTATCAAAGCCATTATATATATATATATATAATTGTATTGATAAATTTTTTATTATTGTAATAAAAATATTTATAAATGTATTAACGTTACGATCGTTGTATAACTATCATAAATCAATATGTGAAAAACTTTGGATTTTCATAAACTTTAATAAATCGCTGATAACTTACGGATTAGCCTTTATTAAAACTATAGGTATCTACAGATCATTTATAAAAATTAGGTTTAGAAAATTTTATTTTATTTTTAAATGATAAAATAAAATGATTTATTCAATATTTTTTAATTTAAAGTATAAAGTACAATGAAAAAAAAAAAGTAATTAGGTTAGGTATACATAGTGTTAATATATTTATAAGAATAAAAATAGAAAAAAAGAATAATTAATAGAATAAAAATTATTAAATTGGTTAAATTATAAAAAAACACTGTATAATATACGAGTATAATCCTGGGTGTTACACCCATACCAAAAACTAAAAAAAAAAGTTTTAAAATTTTTTTTGTGGTTCTATGACGAAAATTCCCTTGTGAACAAGTTTTGGTAGTTTTAAATAATTTTATATTTTTATATCATTGGTATTTTCTTTTTTTTTTTTTTTAGAAAAATTATATAAAGTAAAATATTATGTTACCTTATATCATCAAACCTCAAAAAATAAATGAATAAAAATATTATCATTTTTTGATTTTCCTTTCATTTTACATATGTTAATTTAGATTTTTTAAATAGAGATCAACCCAAAATTGTGAATTCGTTTCATTGAAGACTTTTAACAATTTTTTTCGTAATTAAAAAAAGCCCCAAATTACATGGATAGTTGTTGTAATTGATTATTATATATCGATTTACTAAGGACGTTAAATACAAATATTACTCTAGGGATGATTCAATAAAGATAATAAAAATATTGTTATTTAGTTCATATTAGTATCATGATTTTTGAATATAAAAATATTTTTCATTATTTCGATCCATGATAATGTTGAATTTTGCTTTCGTACGCAGCTAAAAATATTTACTAAAGCAATATTTATAATATAGTCCCAATTTTTATTTATACTTCTATGATTAATATCTATATAAGAATAGCCCGTAGTATATAATTTTATTAAAGTTTTTAGGTACGTAAATTTATTTTAAAATAAGCAACGTAATAAAGAAGAAACCTCGTTTCATTGTATGAAACACAATATAATTTGTTATAATATTAAGTTAAAAACAAATTTTAAATAGAATAATTGATTAAATAAAAATTTGTTTTTTATTTGAATTTAAATAAATATTACATTTAGACAGTATTCCTAAACATGGAATTATAAAAAAGACGCAAAAAATATATATATTTTTATTTTGAGGAACCATCATTAAATCAACATTTTAAAAATAATAATACATTTTCATATTGAATTTTAACCGTTCAAAAATGAACTGTATATAAAAAATATTTTGTTGACTTTGCATCATATGTACGAAGTACATTTTATTTCAAGAATAATAATACTCATATGCAGTGGTATGTTTTCTGACATGAGTAATTTAATATAAAGTACGAATAAATGCATTTTAAATTAAATCAGCTTTACTTTAAGAGACATTGAAACATTACTCATTTTTGTTGCTACACTAAACTTACACTTTTAGCATTTGTTATAACAAATAAACAATTTGTTTTACAATTTACATATATTAAATAATAATTAGAGAAACAAGACAATCAATTTTATAAAATACATTTATCAATTACATTCAAAATACATTTAACATTTACTTCATTAATTTCCTTTAATTTTTTTTCAATTTTGATATTTTATTTAAACATTGCTTTGCATATACTTAAATATCGTAAATATCTAATTCCAATAATTTTTGCATATACTTTTTGAAATTAGTGATATTCCCACAGTTCCAATAAATTAAAAAGTAACTAATATTATTTATTAGAAATTCGTTAAAATATCTGATTTTTATAGTCATAAATAAAGCCCAGATTTATATGCATTTCAAAAGTGTCAAATATGATGCAAATATGCAATTATATGCATTATATTACATTTTATAAAATTTATTTTTTTTTTATACCAAATAAAATTCTAAATATTTTATCAAAAACAAAAAAAAAATTATAATATCCACTGCTTTATATTTAAAATCATTTAAATCAATCTAAAAATTTTAGGAAATTTAAAAGCGAGAATACTAATAAATATTTTAGATCATTTGAAGTTACTAACATTCAAAAAACTAATAGAAAACTTAAAAAAAATGCAAATATTTTAAAATAATATTTTTGAAATTTAATACCTATCATGTATATTCGTGCTCTACTGGAGGCAATTACAAAAAAGACTGTAAATTAAAATAGTTAGTTTATTAAAAACCCATTAAATATGTACGTTATATGCATTTATGAACAAATTTGCAATAACTCTCGAAATAGGCAAATTATGCAAAATAAAACTTGGTGTTTAAATTCGGTGTGATATGAATCGTGGACATTTTAAATTTCCATAGACGTGCATACACTTAGTGCAAACATGCAAATGCATATAAATCCGAGCTCTAGCCTTAAACATTTTTTGTGACATTTTGTTTATTATTTTTTATTAAATACAAAACTATACTTATAAGATACTCTGTATTTGAACTTTTCAAACCTTAAATACTAAAATTGAAAATTGTATACATTGTTTTACAACCATTTTTTATGTGATTTTTTTTACGAGTTTTGTCAACATTTAAATTTCATAAATTTTATTTTTAAAAAAAAAAATCAAATTTAATATTATTTCTATTTTTTATATAAGTTAGAAGAAAATATAATTTGATTTCAATTTAATTTTCAAGAACAATTATAATCTAAAATTATGTCATTGAAATTCACAAAATCCAGAACTATATTATTGTTTTTTAATTATTTATTGCAATAATTACTAGAAACATTAAGTTTAAAATTGAAATCATATAAATTTTGGATACTTATTTACATAATATTTTTTTTATCAATTTATTTGCAGTACATTTTCAAACTAAATCATTTTTCTATGAATATTAAGACCCAATAAAATTACTAAAATTCACACCAAACTCTTATTATTGGTTACGTCAATCAGAAATAAACATTTCATTTCTATGCAGCATCTGAAATTTGCAAATTTATTAATAAAAAAAATGATTTTTATCACATTTTTCGTAAAAAAAAAAAATCAGTTTATAGCGAAGAGAAAGAAAATCGAGTGATATACTAAAGAAATTAAATTATTTAGCTTTCTACTGTATTAATAATACCTACGTTATAAGTTAAATGGGCGTTTTATAGGTAGTACATTATTACCAGTTGTTTAGGACAACTATGAATATTTGACGTATGGTATATACCTGAATGAATCATAAAAATATTGGTTTGGTTTATATCTTTCTACGTTTTTTATGACATTGTAAACAATTCAATCTAATGTAAAGTTTTGAATATTTAGGGAAAGAAATAATTGAAAATAAGTTACTAATACCATTCATAGTATTAATGAACATAAATAATATTTATGATTACTGAAATTTGATATTTAGTAAAATATATAATTATGATTTTGATCAAATAAAAAGCATTTTTAATCTCTGTTATACGATTTAAAAATTCACATTAATACTAAATATGATTTGTAACTTATCGAAGTTATTTGAATATATTATATTATTCTAGTCTCTAGGGCTGAATTTCACATTAATCCGATGCATTAAAAGAGTCATTACAACTATATGGGACAATCATAAGACATTATTTATTGATTAATAGTCTATAAAGAGTTTAATGGTCTGTTAAGTTTCAATAAACGTTTATATAGTTGCGATCTAAATCATAGTTTTATTAATTTGTAGTTTAAATTTGTTTTACTATATTTTTAATGAAAAAAAAAAATAACTAATTCCTATTTTTGTAATATGATGTACGTTTTTTTCTAATTAATATCTTCAGAAATATTTTATAGATTTATAAAAAAATTTTTAATCAATCTGTTTTTATTCTGCTCAAAATATTTCAATAATGCATCTCCACTATTTATTTATTTACAGAATAATTAAAAAGAGGACTTTTAATATATTATTAATGGACAACATTTAAATTGTATTATTATACACATTTAGTGTATTTTAGTTAATTTAAAAAATCTTTAATTATTCTGATTAAAAATATTTCTTATACAAAAAAAAATAAAAAATGTTGGTTCCGGTTTTTGGAGAAAATAAAATTAACGATGATTTAAGCATTTCAAAAAACGAATTTTAACAT
This sequence comes from Sipha flava, assembly GCF_003268045.1. Classification (NCBI taxonomy): domain Eukaryota; kingdom Metazoa; phylum Arthropoda; class Insecta; order Hemiptera; family Aphididae; genus Sipha; species Sipha flava. Next base: position 960,807 of record NW_020271727.1, read on the forward strand.
GATAAATTTATGTAAAAAATTTTCAAGGGTATAGATTTTTGTTTAAATATTCTTCTAAAATTGATAGGGTAATAAAAATAAAACTTAATTTCTTATTTTTTATGTTATATCTATTACAAAACAAGTTTTATAATTCCATATTAATTTACTATCATATACACATACATATTGCATTTGATGTACTCTGAATTTCGCATTATAAAACTTATTAGGATTTAAAATAGTATTTTTATATTTTTGCCTTGATAATATTATGCGTAAGTATTTAATTATTTATAATAACCATTGATACGATAAAAATCAATAATAACTTATTGATAAGTATAAAAAATTAATTATAATTAATTTAATTAAATTCTAATTAATCTAACTAACTTAAATGTTCTAATAAATATTAAAGTAATCGTAACGTAATCGTTTTAACGATTGGTTCAAAAAGTAATATTTTTAATTGAATTATGTTATTATAAATTGAGATATATAATAAAATCGAAATATTTCTAGTGTTTGTGAATACCTTTAATGCACATCATTTACTATTTCCTATGGATAATATGAAACATTTTTGTGATCAGAATTCCCAAATATAATTGACCATTTAACCTGAATATACTCGTATAATAATATTATTGTTTATTAGCCATGTTTAAAATTAATTCAATATTTAAGAACAAATGTATGCAAATCTCTAATCTGCATAGTAGTTATTCACAGTTAGTGAACGATGTAAAACAGAATGGCATCGTTTCGACACCATTGGTGATGTGATCATGTAATGGACATCGGTTATTTTGTTGTTGCGGAGTCCCTAAAAGCCAATTAATCTGGATAGTCTGATCAGTTAGACAGAAAAAGGCTACTAGTAAATTGCCGGGAATGTACGGATTTTCTACACGTTCGTTTTCCATAATTTTGCTCCTACGTTTAATACGATGTATTACATACAAATCCGATGAACAACACTCATTTACTAAAAACCGAACCCGAATATTTTACGAAACGATAATGAATATAAATATAATTATAAGCATTCACTAAAATACCAAAATTATAATACTAACTACTAGCTATAACGCACAAAATTTCCAATTTATGTACTGTAATTATTGATATTTTTTTTATTGACTATATGAAATGATGATAAATTAATTCAAAATTATATTCAAAGGTGTGTGGTATAAACATAATACCTCTATACGAAAATATGTACACACATTTTTATCTCGTCCGTGAATATTGTATCATATTTTAATATTTTAACATGTTATGACTGACACTAATGACATTTTAGATAAGACATTTATCTTTCCTTGGAACTCATCGTATTTTTAGTAGCTTTATAACTTATTTAAAACAATTTATGGCATTCCGTTAAAAATATAAATAATTTTATTTTGAGAATTTTGAGATGAATATTAAACTCTATATTTTGTTCGTTATTGTAATTTTGTCATTAATAATAAACGCACTCTCACCAAGTACTTTCAATTCGATACTAGTTTTTGTAAGAAGACTTATTGGTTCTTTTGCTTTCACGGAAAAATATACGAACCGTTTTTGATAATAATTTAGGAATGGTAAGTATTTTATTAGTTTTCCGTACAATTCTAGGTTGATATTATACGTATTATAATAAATTAAACGTTAAGGTAGGAAACTTTCAAAAATTTAGTTATTTGTGTGTGTTTTTTAAGAATAGTTAAAATGTCTAAGTGACAATATATTATGAAATCGCATGTCTGAATTATAATAATAATTGGAGCAAAGAACCTAAATTTTATAATGTAATTATTCGGAATAAACCAATACGATTTTACACCTTGTTGATAGAGATAATTAGACAAGAATATAACATTACTTAATTGTTATTATGTTATCATGCGTTAAGAATTATCACACATAAGTTCTTATAATTTATATTATTAGTGAAATCAAAGTAGTAAATAAACCAATAAAAATCAAATATCTGAGTTCATGACATTTTTTTTTCGAGCCAAATAATATTTTAGTAGTGTATCAAAAAATTATAGTGACAATAATCATTTATAATTACAAATATTTTTTTTATTTTTTTGTATTTAAATATTAATTTTAGCATTGTTAAATATAAAATATTGTTTATAACTTATTATAATATAAATAATTTATATAAATGTAAATAATACAATACAGTCTTATGATAAAAAAAAAAGAAAAAGTTAACCAATTATTTTTGTTTTAAAAATAATTGATTAACTATTAAACTACAAATTATCATAAAATTGACGAAATATTTTATGAATATATTTTTGATTTATTTGGTTTTATAATGTTTTACAGTTTAAATAGTATCAATATAGTATTTATAATATACTAAATACTCAGTTCAAATACTGACTGGGATTAAAGTCATAAAATATGCTTTTTATATTATAAGTTATTTTAAATTTTTATTTTCTATCTTATAGTTTTTCATATCTGCCAAATATATGCATGGTCAGTACACTTTAAAATCAAAACTAATCCACTTTTGTTTTAATACACAGTTGAACATGATTTTTATGATTATTTATCAATTAATACAAGTGTTAAATATATATAATGTGCAAAATTTTTACGTGAGTATCATTTATCATATAAATATTATAATATATATTATAATACATTATATTATTATTATATATACTCCATTGATAATCGAAAAAAAATCGGTTTGGCTTATCTTGACATTAAAGTGGACGTTGTTCAACTGGCAGAATAGTTTGTGTATCGTTCACAAAACAAAAATTTTATGTGATATATTTTTATGTTTATAAACAAAATCTATAGTTTAAACGAGAAGAGTGTATTAAATCAAAAATTGTTTTAATTTTGTTTTAATCTCAATGTTCTTTCTATGTAGAAATTCAATGCCGTTTCTATGTAGAACAAAAAAAGAAGAAAGCATTTTTATTTTTTTTGATATTACGTATTATACAATCTTTATTATTATTACTATTATGTGTTGTATATGCTTTGATAAGATAAAAGAGTAAAATAATAAAAACAATATCATATATATTATTTTTGTCAATGCTTTCAAACCTTTGAACTTTGTGAAAAAAAATGCCGTTGATTGTTTCTCATCATAATATTATGATTAAACCCCGCGTGTAAAGTTCTAAAATATGAAAGATTATTCAAACAATAGTAAGGTAGCATAACCGACCGTCAGCGGGTCTTGGTGAAAATGTTCGTTCTGACCATTCACGACAGCAGTGAGCAACTCACATATATATTTCGTGTACAAGCAGTGTGCTAATGATTAAAGTTGTCGAGGCGTTACAAAAAAAAATTAAAAATAAGAAAATAAAAAATACCCTTAATAAAACAGATGATCAATATGGTTAATTACATACTACCGGAAGGATATCTGTCGATCAAACCCATAAATCTTCTTACTCTTGAGTGAATTTAAAAAATATAAATTATTTATATTCAAAAGAAGGTTACTCGCAGATAATTGGGTTATTTAATTGTTTCATTAATGCATGTCGTATTAAACTTGTGGAAAAAAAACAATCATCCTTATTTCCCGAATGAAAAATCATTATAATAACTAGTGTTGGGTTAGTTACTTCACTCGTTACTCATTACTTAAATGTAATGGCGTTAAATGAACACGTTACTATCTAATACCGATAATAACACACTGAAATATTACCTTTTTGACATATGATAGAAAAAGGTTATTGGCTACTCTTAACCTTAATGAAAAATATAATATTGAGAATACTTTTTTGGTTCTAGTGTTAAGTAAATTACAAAAAAAGGCTAATATTTAGCTTAGTAAAAATAACGAATCACTAATCTAATTCCTGTTTCAAATAATTAGATTTTTTCAATCTTTGTTGAATAATTTTATATACATAATTTAAAAATTAAATTAAGATTATCATATTTTATTGAATAAAACATTAAATTTATTTGTGGAAATCCTAATGAAAATTATATGATGAATACTATATATTTCATAATATATTTTGTTGGTCCTTATTTGTATATATGTATCATTAATATTTTTAAGTAGAAAGAGTAACTTATATTTTAAGAAATCAGATTATGAGAGATTATATATTCAATGTATACAAATTTTTCTTTATTTTAAGTAAATTATAAAAGAAAAATATCAAAAATATAAAACACAATTTTACATAATTATATATAGGCAATAAATAAATAAAATATTTTCTTATATTCTTTAAAGTATTTATTTATTTTTTAAATACTTCTTGAGGTGTATGTATATATTATAAACGTATTCAGATTGAAATTAGCTCAGATAAAAATTAAATTAATTTTGAAGAAAATAAACAAGTTTTAAATTTAAAAAAAAAAAATTCTAATAACTAGAATAAAGTCGTGGTGTTGAAGTTATATTTTAAAATTTATAAAATCATCCATTGATTATATTTAAAAAGTTTATTTAATTTGGATATTAGCACAAATTATATTTTGTATTATATGGTATGTGTTTTCTTGCTATAATTATAATATTTATAACTAATATATTCTTCAAATATTATGAATTGACTTTTAATTTTATTTCATTCAATTAAAGATCAAGAAAGTTTTATCTTACTTAATCATCATCTGATAGAAGACATTATTTTTTTACTTTTTATTTTATCAGTATAAAATATTAATAATTTTAGGAGTTTCCTCGTGTACTCAAAGTTTGAATGTTAGATTACTCAAATAACAGCATGAAAATAGTTTGATAACAAGTATGTCTTGACGAATTGAGTAAGTTTGAAGTCCTTTTTAATTTCATTACGTCTAAGATATAATATAAAATGACAGACACTTAAAAAAAAATATATATATATATATATAAATAAATAACATTATGGTTTGAATAAGAGCGTACGTTGCACTTCAACAAATCTAAAATATCTAACGATATATTTTCATTTTTTTTTTTTTTTTCGTTGCTTTAAAAAAATATTTTCCCATTAAATTCGTACACATTTAATTATTTTAATTTAATTATTTAAGTTTTAGCAGAAACCGTGATAATGGGAACTGAGGAGCTTGAGTATAGGTATCTCAAAATATATATAAGCTGGCATGTAATGGTTCGAACTTTCATTTTTTTAAAATAGCACAGAAGACAATATATTTATATAATTCACTCAACAGAAAAACTGAGTAGATGAGATTCGACTTTGCCTATACACGTTTGTGCATATAAACAACCGGAAAAATGCATACTTCATGAGACCTTCGGATCGCTATTCAATAATTTACGAGTATACGAATCTGAAATAACACGCAGCCAATAATTAATGTTTACCGTGCATTATTGTTCAACAAAATCCAACACGCCCGAATTGAAATTATATATACGAATAGTATACTTACAAAAAAAAAAACCATAAATCTAGTTGTTGTTCGATGTATGTAATATAAAATTAATATAACACTACAGACCGTGTTAATTTGTTTTATAACGTCAACAATGACGGAATATATGTTTCAGACAATATTTTATTTCTTCCAGAATGTGGATCAACAAATTTATCGTTAAAATATTGTCCGTGAAGTCAACAATGGAATCGGTATTTGTAGCAACACAAATAGTGACTGAAGGTTAAATATTTATATGTATAAGTATAATATATGAAACTCAGTTTTCAATAACCACCCAAAGAAGCACTTTTCCGCAATTTCAAATAAGAAAAATAAGAAGTGCGTTCTCACTAAATAGGAATTAATTAAATATTCATATAAATTATAAATTAAATTACATTACAATTCAATATCCAAAAATAAATTAATCACATGACATAACTGATTTTCTGAGCGAATTATTTTAATCGACTTTTTTCAGCTGGCCGTTGGCACAAAACTATCGTAATAAAAACAATACTGCACCTCCAAACACAGTTTAGAACCATCCATAATTTCGCTTTATATTATACGACGTGTTGAAAAATTCACCACTATTCTACGAGAACTTTTGCGTTTCAAATTAATTTCAGACAAAAGTTTTAATTTTTGCCAGACAAATTATTTATGTGCAACTCCATTTTTTTTCCAGCAGTGATTCTTACTGATGTTTTAGAAGATACATGTATATCATATTTAGACCAAGTTAACTGGTAACTAAGTAAGTTGTCTGTTTTACGACTTTAAGCAGCTTTCAAATACAGTTTTTTTGTTATAATTCTCTCTCCCCTCCCCATGTTTATTTGAGTACATCACACATAAACAATCATTACTTTCCGTTGTACACGATTAGGTATCGATGTACTTAATTTAGTTTCATACCCAGTGTAAGAGGATCGGACATACCGAACAGGAAACGCACGGTTTTCCTGCCCTGATAGTGTGTCATCGTCACGTTATCAGTCCATTTGAATTACAGCACTGCAGCAAGAAGGTTGGAAGGAAAACGCTGTCATAATAGCCCATCATACCATCACCACTCTAGAAATTTTATTTAAGTTCTAATTATTAAAAATACTGTAATTCGCTTCGCGCATTTCTTCCTCCGCTAATCAACACTATAGCTAATGACTAATTCGTTTTTACCATTTCAGTTCGGTTCTTGTTCAAATTATAATAATATAATAAAATAAAAACACCATCAAATGCTTTCGTTTTATAAAAAAATCAGTAAGTTGTATCTAATATTATTATATTCTTTATAATAAACATTTTTTTAGTTATTATTTTTGTACTCATTTATATTTCATGCACGTATAAATATTGTCATTTATTTCAAACCATTTATACAGAATTATTTTTCTAGAACAACGGTTCCCAATCTTTTTAGTAGTGCAGATCACTAATTTCTTAAAAATCATTGATTCCCAGCAATAGTTATATATTTATAAAGTGCACATACGTCAGTTATTATAATTTATTTATTAAACAACAATTGTTCATTGGAAAAAAACTTCATTGAACCAGATTATTCAAGAGTTAAACAATTTAATGTGATTTTTGATTGACCTCCACAAGAAAATCAATATCTGGATTAAAATTGAAAAGTTTTAGTTTTCGTTTTTTCTTAAATCACTTTCAAAATTCAATTTATTCCTATATTTATTTTTTAAGAAAATTAAAGTAGGAAAAGCTCATTTACACAGACACACAGGCTGTCGAAATATAGCCCATAAAGTTTCTAAGTGCAATTTTAGAGATTGCTGGAAATTTTTGCCGAATATTTAACTAGAATGGTAATAATGGAGTAGCTTTAAAAAATTATTTTAGAGTCTGATCACATGAAAATTCAATCAACGAATCTTTTTCACTTGCTGATATTTAATATTTTAAAAATATATGTAAGTAATGTTAATATAATATGGTTCGCGACCCAGTACGACCCTGATCGCGGCATATGGGTTGGGAACCGCTGTTTTAGAGGTTTGTAAAATATATAATTTTTATTCAACTGAACGGTTACATTTATAAAATGATAATATTCTTAAGCCATAGATAGGTTACAGAAATCATTAACTTGTGTATTATTCTTGATTGTTAAAAAAAAAACAGTTTTATGCTGTTATAATTCTTAAGAACAATTTTTTTCTTATAATTTTTTATATAAAACAAAATAATAAGAAAACATATACAAATAAAATAAAAATTTCAATTAACTTTATACATCAGAAACTTATTATAAATAGCAAAACAATATAAGATAAATCTTTTTTTTCATACAAATTACTAATTTTATACTGTAATATAGTTTGATCACTGTATTTTACAATAAATAAATAAAGTTCATAAATATAGGTAATTTTAAATAAAATATACTCTTATTAAGATCAAATAGTAAAATCATTATAAGTCAAAGTATTATTTCAGAAATTTTACCATTCGATTTACATAAATCGTTCTAATACACATATCTGATAACATGAAATGAGTTAAATAAATACTAGTATAAATAATTTTATGGAGAAATACATAAATATTAATGCAGTGTACCTATATATTTAGAAATACAAGAAAAATAATATGATAAATACAAAATAAAAATTTTATGATTTACAATTAGATATCAATAATAAATTTGTCAGAAAACCAGTAAATAGTGATGTTGATGAATTACCAAAGTTGTAAAAGAACTTATGCCGCTAGTTTATTAATAGTACATATTTTTTCTCGTGTCAAACAAAATTTGAAGTTTCATAACTTGACCTAATTTTTTATGACCAATAAGTGTAAATAGTGCTTTTGGATTCTCTCCAGTTTTTTAATCGAAAGAACTTTTTGTTGATCCTAAACCACTGAACCATACTCTCCTACTAACTGAGCAAAAGTGCCGTAAAATACTATGACACTGAAAAATAGTAAAATTATTATATTTTTGTTCGAAAAACCTAAAGCTTTTAAGTTTTAACTCTAATAAAATCAAATGTATTCATATACCTACATACAACTATGTTAAAAAACAAATATTTTATTATATATATTTGTAAAAATTAAATTATTTTTAGTTATTGTGAAAATTAAAAATTATTATCAATTAAATATATTAGTATATTAAAAATATTAAAAATATTAGTATACAAGTAAACATCAAATTTTAAAATATCTATGCATCTTTAATATCTTTTAATATTAATTTTGTCTTCTACCATTTTCATATAAATAGAACAATTTGTAAAATTCACAGAACAAGTAACGTAATGCATTTATAATATCTTAACAAATATTACAAATTAAATATTTGTATTGCGTTATAAAATTATGAATTAATAAATAAGACAGTTAAGATTAATTAAGACCATAATAATTCTTATAATATAACTGTATATTTTTTTATACAAATTAAAAATAATTTTTAGTTCTGTATTATAAAAAAAAAAAAAAATGAAAAAAAAAGTATTTCATTTTATAGAAATAATGTTTCTTCATTAACGTTAGTGATTCGATAATAATTATAGACAAGTTGAATATCCTTAAACAAATAATGGTTCGGATTTTATTTAACAATATCCTTCCATTTATGAACGAATGGTTGACAAGTGATGAGTGTTTCAATCATAAATCAATAGAATGAGTATACCATACACCATGGGTCAATCATTGGTGACATCTACGTCAGCAATAATCAAACGTGTTGATAAGCTCTGTATACCAGTGTTAAATTGACTGAATAAATAGTTGTTTAATACAATAGAATAGGAAATCTAAGCTAAATCTAATGTAATTTAATACTGTGGGTCAACCTATTTTCCATTGAACGTATTTAAGCAAACTGCCGTCATTGGGTACTGTGAACATGATATACTTATACCGACGCTTTTTGGGTAAAGTTCGTTAGTACACGGTTCGATGCTAATTACTTTCTATTAACCCAAAGTGTCGGAGTAAAGAGTCAGCGGACAAAGAACTCAGTCGCTAATGCTTTCTTAATTTTGCACCAGACCCCCTCCTCACTGTCCATATGAGGCATTCGAAACTCATTTAAATTATCGAAAAGGTTCCCGAGAATGCTGTATTAGTATAAAACCTAATATAACCTATATAGGCTCAAGAAATGTACATAGTAGTTCGGTCTTTGGGAATCCGGGCCGAAAACAATTTCTTCGCTTCTGAAATGTAACAGTACAACACTTTCAGTTGCATTGACTAAATAAAACACATGAAGGTCCATGATTACTTGACGCAAATACCGAACCGTTGATAGTTGGTATAAAACTTTCTTAAGTAGCATTAAATGGAATTTGTTGATAGCGGATGAATGGATATTTTCCCGGAATAAAAGTCACTTGTTGAGTATTATGATAAGGGTTAACTGATAGGACACATGGCGTCTTACCATTGTTGGAACGTGATTCATGGTGCAATTGCCTTACTATGAAACAGACATGTATTGCAATGACTAAAAACCGTAACAACGGTTCGTTCGTGACTAGCAAGCAGACTACATGGTATAACTCAACTACATTGAAATATAAATATAACTATATTATTGGTTATAAAATACCTAAATAATATGTTATACTAATATGATTAAACTATGATACACTATGATACACAACTGTTTGAGCCAAAACGAATATCGAAGGACCAGTCACAATGACAGAATACAAAAAAAAAATTTCAAAAATAAAAATAAAATTAATAATGTGGTGGGAGGTCTTTGTAGTTGAATCGGTCTGGTGAAATGACCATAAAGCTCACTTGTAATCGGATAAAATACTAAAATTTAACAATAAGGCCACAACTTACAACTAAGACTTACAACACGGAAACTACTGGCGCGAAGATGGTAGAACGAATAAATGACTGATAGGAACGGAAGACCTCACAAATGACGAATGAAACATGAACTGGACTAGACAATGACGAGAACCTCACAGTTGATATGCGTAGGTAGCTCATGAAAACATGGCGGCATAAAGTAGACAATAATTCATAAACGGGTTGATGTTGGTAATTAAATAATTAATTAGGAACACGTTGCAGCAAATCACATATTTTGCCGTAATGACATATACTAATAAAATAAAAGGTACTTTTACTATACTAAAAACTATGTTTAGTAATAATGTTGTTTGTTGTCATAATTGCAATCAATAAGAATAAATAATAATAATAATAATAATTTACTGGTGCTTCAATAGCGACCAAAAACGACGAACGACAAACAACAACGAAAAACGAAATACACAAAATCAGCCGACGTACAAAAAAAAAAGAATACAAAAGTTACGTAATTCGATCGAGACTTCACAATACAATAATTTAATTATAATTGACATAAATATTCATAAAGTACACAATGTGGGAAGGAAGTAGATAAGGGAAACTGGACAATGCCGCCATGCAGATTAGCTCGCGTATATACTAGTCGCATCATTAACAATCCACGCGAACAACAACTATATTATTAGTTATACTTTGAAATAAATAATAACTAGCTGACCCGACAAACGTTGTTTTGTCATATAAATTATTTCTAGAAAATATTTTGCTAGAAAAAAATTAACTAATTTAATAAAGGCATGTAAGGATGTGGATAAGGATAAGGATGTAAGGAAGATGTATGGAGTGCTGTGAACGGTGATGAAATATAAAAATGAAAAAACATCAAACATTTATTTTTTTAATAATTTATTAAAATTATATATATCACTAATTATGACAATATTAGTAAAAATCAATATCTATCCCTTAATGCAACAGAGTGTACAATATTTTTTGTTATCCCATCTTTCTTCAACACAAACTGGATGGTTCGAGAGCATGCCATGAATAATTGTGCGTGTGAAAAATATGATATGCTCAAATCTAAGCTACAGACAGACATCGTTTGGCCTTGAGACTTATTGATAGTCATTGCAAATGCCAATCTAATTGGAAATTGAAGGCCTTTAAATTATATTGGCACATCTGTGGGTATAATAGGTATTCACGGTAATATGATAATATATTTTCACCTCAGAATTCGCCATTTAAAATTATGGCTTCGATAACATTTTTCATTAATTTTTTAACGACTTATCGCGTGCCGTTGTACAACCGTGGTGGGTCAAATTACGAAGCAAAATAACCGGAGATCAAACCTTCAATTGTAAATTATGTGCTGGCATGCCTGCTAACCTGGTAAATCCAATAAGTTTAAAAACTATGTTGGATAATTTACAGCTTCAATAACATCGTAAACTGTATCAAAAGATTTGTATGACACCAAGTCTCCTGGTATCTTATATCATGAGATTCAATTCATTGACGTCCACATTTTTTGCTACTAAAATTGCTCTTTCTGCTAGCCACTCATGATTTGTGTATTGTCCGTGTACATTGGGAAATATCTGGTCAATGAGAGCATCTTGTGAATAAATGATTGTGCAGAAATCGGTCGGTAATTTTATACATCCCGATTCATCTGTAGTAATTTTTCCATCTCTAATATCTAACAATTGTTTTGAGAATCTTCCGCATGCAGCTTTTTTTGATTGAATCGCAAGTATCGAAATCGTTCGCTCTCTATCTTTACATACATTTTGACCATGAATTTTTGACAAAGCTTATAACATCGTAGAATAACTTTGTCCTGATCACGTATAATCATCAACTGATATGTATAATTCTTCGAACGTTCTTATTTGTTTTGGCACCTGTTCGGGATCTTGTTGTTTAATATTTATGCAATACCCATCATTTAATACCAAAAATAAAATTAATAGTTTTTAAATAGTTTTTAATAGTTTTTTAATAGTCTTTTAATAGTTATATTTAATAATTCGTTTTCAATTGCTCAGTTATCGACCTGGTCAAAAATTATTAAATTAAACTGTGATTTATTAAACAATTGCATTTTTTCAAATTTTTTTTTCATAAAAACCTTTTCCTGGCAATAACGTACAATTAAAAAAATTTGAGCCAAATTGAGCCGAACCTAACCTAACCTGTGTCAGCCGTTCTCAATTGATGAAATGTTATACATTTTTGTCTCCATTTTTATATATATTAGATTTGTAATTCTCAAATCAATGTATCTTGCATACCTTATTTAATCGGCCATAAATTATTTCTAATATTTACTGCTTAGCCGAATACCTGCCTTTGTATTAGAGTCAAAAGTTTTATATTTTATATAAATATATATATATTTTCGGAAATGGAGCTCAGACCTCAGCAGGTGAGCAAAGTTTTCCTAAATAAAATAAACATAAAATAAATATAAATATCAATGTTTTTTTGCGATAAAAACATGTTTTTCCCAGATTAATTAATTATGGTATAGCATATTTTCTATCGGAGCTTAACGTTTAAACAGATGGTGAAACATTGATTCTTAGAACAAACTCCAAAATTGAAATTGTACAATTATTTTAAGTTAAAGGAAAAAGGATCATGGATTGTAATATGAATTGTTGAATAATTTTACACGACATAAAATAGAAAATATTCAAAACATTATGTATATATATATAAATAAAATTACAGCTGAAAAACTTAAGAGAGTTCGGTAATGTTGAATCGATAAAATAATAAGAAAAATATTAAAAATATCTTCGAAAAAAAAACTTCCAAATAATACAATAGCTGTTCTCATTCCTTCTCGATGACCAAAAATTAAAAATATATAGTCACGGGGAATCTCGGGAGAGTATTTGGAACAAATAAAAAAAATCAAGAAAACGATCGACGGTTATATCATAAAATATTACACAAAAAAGGTCTGTTCTTCTGAATATACTGTAACATCAAAGTTTCGGAGTATCTAAAAATAAAAATAATAATATAAAAATGTGTAATTGGTGTTGGTAACGGTTTTCTTTGGATTTTCCATTCCATCGAAAAAAAATTAAATCCGCACATCATGATTAGCTGTTCAACCGATACCATGGTTTAATAATTTAAGTGAATATAAATCAATATTCATACGTCTCGTTCCAATTATGCTAATGATATCACCGCGTGTGTATGTGTGTGTGTGTGTGTGTGTGTGCGGATACACGCGTAGTCGAGATACGAGTGTAATACGTATCGCGCGTTTTGGTTTATATTACCGTATTTTTACGAGCATACGCAACGTAACGGGACGTGTACGGGAGCATATATTAAATCGAATAAAATGGAGAGGTGAACTTGCAAAAGTTAAGAAGAAAAAAAAAACATTCTAGCATATCCTGCGGTGCGATACGTTTATGGTATCGGTAGTAAACCGATGAAAATATATAAAAAAAAAAAAAAATCCTCCGACGTGGACAGAATTTGAGAGGACGGATTCGGAAAAATGTAATGGAAAACGAGTGTTAAAAGAGATTCCTCGTAGGTTTTATTGAAATTTCAACCGTGATGCATCGAATTCCACCAATAGGTCTCGGAGCAGCAGTAAAATCTCGAACGACCGGTGCAACTGCTGCGCGCGTGTTACTACTACAATGTTGGCTGTTATGCACATGTCGGTGCGCCCGGGCACCGGCGTTAAAACCGAACTTAAACGTATTTTAAGGCGCTTTATAAAAATAAAAATACACTAAACGTTTAAATACTACAAACGATTTTCGTTAACTTTTTTACGCTACGTTGCAGCGTTGTAATAATAATATAATATTATTTTCTACTCGTTTCCGGCTTAAATCATTTTTGGTATAAATACAACATAATATTCATCATCGTGCATATGACTGGAATATACCAGTCATGGTTACGGTACGTGAAAACAGGCGATTTATTAAAAACAAAAACCAAAAAAGTCTATCTTTTGTGAACAATAAAAAAGTATCACAATTACAGGCGGTATGGTTGAACATTTACGATGTATGCATTTTTTTTTATCTTTTTTTTTTGTTTTTAGCCCTCCAGAAATTGTTTGTCATTCCCTAACCTCCTTTTGTTATAAAATATTCTCTGATGATACCATATTCATATATATATATATATGACACATTTCGTGTATAATATATGTCATGTTAAAGATGTTTATAAATATTTGTTTCAATTACCTATCGAAACACTTTAAAATGTATCCTTACAAAAATCTTTGTTCGTTTTCATTATTAACAACAATAAAATGCGATAAAAATGTGTAATATATGAACTCTGTTTTTGAGGTTGAAATATAAATGATAATGTATTGTCTATTTATAAGTCGCGTTTTTTATTTTTTTCATTTATTTAATCGTGCTACGGTAACTAAGGCCTTTATTGGATTTAATTTTTTATTTTAATAATGTATGTCTTGTAATGGATTCAATACGGTACAACATATATTGTACATGCACATTTTTATGGGTAAGCATTTTAAATTCCATCGAACATATCATTAATTGTAAACATATTTAAATATTTTAAAATATAATATAATGTTAAGTAATGGTTACAGCTATCACATTTTGTATAATTTAACTAATCGATTTGAATATTTACAACCACTGGTTTTGAATAAGATAAACATGAGTTAAAATAGACATAGATATACTCGTACTTTGATCATATCGTTTTGATTTTAGAAGTATGCATGATTTTTATATATTTTATTAATAGTAATGACATTTTTAGTAATCAATTTTTGAAACAAAAATATAGTATTTTATTACCATTAGAACAAAAAATGTATTTTATCAAAATTTGATTATTATATTAAATATATTACGACACAGTTTTAAAAATAAAGGGAAAAATTCCTATCAAATGAAACACTACGGTCAAGTGAGATACAGAAATGGATGGGTGAATGGTATCACGGTACTGATCCTATAAACTTGAAATCAATATAAAACTGCTCACGAAAAATGACTTTGAGTTAAAGAATTTGTGTGATTATATTTTTAAAGATTATTGATATCGTAGAAAAACCAAAGTTCTTAATTGAATATATTAACCTTTAATGTTCTAATTTTCCCCAAAAAAAAAAAAAAAAAAAAGGAGGAATTTAAAATGTATATATATATATATATATATACAAATGAATACTATATGAAAATTGAATTTTTACCAAAAAGCCATATAGCACAAGAGAAAGCATATTTTTTTATTATGTAATGATTACTATGGGATATTATCATTGGATTAAATTTGTGTAATTTATCGATGAGTTGAGCTGTATTTTCGTCAGCAAATAAATTTAATATTGATTACCGTATGAATTATTCTAATTCTTCACTCAATATGTGGATATTTATTTTGGTTTAAATCAGGGTTTGCAAACGTTATAATAACGGTACGATTATAATGTTATACATGACAAATAAAGATTGACATTTTTAAACGTAACCAAACGAAAAACAATAAATGGAAAAAATAAAATGCCATAAAACTAAACATAGCATACGAGTAAATTGAAAAATACAGGATATCATTAAATAACACATAACGGTTAATAATGTTTATATATATATATATAATCGGTTTTATTAAACAATTAAACAAAATAAAATAAACTAATTTATGTCAATTAGGAAATTATATTTATTAATAAATTGTATTATATTATTATACTGTATAAATCAATATACTTATCTTTAATATTTTTGATACCATTTTTTTAACATCAATCAATAGGCATTATAGAACTTTTAAGTTATATATACGAAAACCGATCATTGCCTGATACGGTATATTTTGATATAGGTTTAGGTATAATAATATTCTATATAGATATTATTTATAATATTGTTTGTAATGTATTGTTTTTATAATAATTTAGTTCCATATGCCCATCCCATTGCACCACAAAAAATAACGCTAAATTGTAGAGTAGAATTTATAGTTTAGTCATTGTGTTTGTGTTCAAATTTTGTGCTTCATTTGACAAATGATCTGATCGAACTTATAAACCACTTAATTTTACCTAGTGTAAGTACATTTTTTTTATTTTTCAAACCATAGTCTTCATGGGTAGAATAAATTCATATACCGTGATGATAATTTTTTTCTTAATAAATTTTCAATACAAATGAAAGTGTTTGTTAAAAAGCAAACTATTCAAATGCAAATTAAACTGCAAATCACTGGCAATATAGAAAACAATTTAAAATTATTAATTTATGACTATTTATGTTGTTATGGTCACATTATATAAATAGCATTACATATATATAGGTATTATACTAGTAAGTAGATTGGTAGTCTGTATTTCCATAGACCGTGATTCATATTTATTAATTACATCAAATAACAATCTATGCTTAGCAGACAAGCCAAAATAAATCCATCGTAAGGGTTATGAATGAGCAGGATTGGTTTTTAAAGTTGGGCATTTGCTGGCCAAGTGCTTACCTGACTTGCAATAATTCAAGTTCCCACCGTACAAGTTATGTCACTCATCATACCATAACACGATCATATTGATTGTCTCTCCTATATTTAATTTCTATTAAACCAAAACCATGGGAACTCAGGATTAAATATGTAAATTGTATATATTCCGATGAATCAAATGAGAGAAAAATTTTTTTACGAGTACCGTTATAACACAAAATACAAAAGTTACATAACATTATATTAAAATAATGGTAAACGCAAAAGTATTTTAACATAAAAATGTAAAACGACATTGTTTTTCAAATGGAAGTTTTAAATTTTAAATATTAAAGCTACAATTAGAATATCATTAAATTTCTGAATACAATAATATTTAATTTGGTGTAAAATATAATAATAGTGAAAAAACATTAAATAAATTATTAAATACTTAAAACTAAACAAACTTAAATAGCGGTAAATAAGACAGTTTAGGTTATTAAAAAAGCTAGTAAGTTAATGCAGTAACAGCTAAGAAATAAACCTATTCGTTGCTCACAAAGATTGAAGCGTAAATTTTAGGGGAATAAAGGTTGATTGAATGAATGTATGTAACCTAGGCTATGACATGATACGAAAATCCTCTTTTTGAGTTAAATTGAAACGGATGTAAGGAAAAATGTAATTGTTTAACTTAATGTATTGCTGCAATGAACATACATTCCTAGTGTAAACTACTATTGTAGAAAACCGAATTAATGGATGAATACAAAACCAATTTTGATGAGAATGATCACTATTTATATGATCATCAATGGTTTTTACGCAACGCAGGATGTAATTAAAGTAGTGTCGAATATGAAAGTAATTCTGGAAATTGGTGTATGGTTATTTGAGATATTGTGTACCTAGTGTAGTTACAAAACTTTGGTAAACATATGGTTGATTAATTATATGCATCTATTATTATAATAATTACTTTATTCAGTATTATTGTTATTGGTTGTTTTAAAATTAATAAAAAAAATATCTCAATATAGTGATTATGAAAATTATATTTTTCATACAATATTGGTATCATTTTATCTGGAAAACACGCTTAATTCTATATATTTGAGGAATTAGGTAACAATGGATATTTTCATGAAAATAGATTCAATTATGTATATGTTCAATTGTACGGTATATTATACAATTTTAAAAAAAGTGATTCTGTGTTAATATGTTGAAAAAAAAAGTATTTCATTAATTTCTACTATAATAATCACAAACACAAAATATAAATAGTTACTGCTTGTCATAGTTTCAGTGATTCTAAATTATACTAATAATAATTAATTAGAATTTGTTAAATATTTTAGTTGAATAAAATTAACATGTTTATCATACCTACCTTAAAGTGAATTAACTCCTAAGATTATGGAAAAATATATTAATTCACATTCTAATGCTTTTTAAAAAATAAATAAATAAAATTTAGAATTTACAATAGTATTAAATAAATTTGTATAATTTTAAATGTTGTAATTAAGAAATATTATCTTCGTAATAATAACTCACTTGTAGGATGATTTCAATATTTATTTATTGTGAATGTCCTCGTCATTAAACATTTTTACACTTAGGTTTAACCTAAAACAAATTTATTTAATTTGAATGGTATTTAAAATCATATGATTTTTTTTTTTTTTTTTTAGTTAGGATAGATCAATCAAAAATAATTCAGTCATTCTAATTATGTTAATCTAAAATTTATACTATACTATCTAATAAGGAAAAATGTATAATATATCAACATATTACACAAATCGTAATAAAATTTATAAAACATGTTGTGACTATATGTACATAATAATAATACGTTATTTTAGGAAAGTTTTTGAACATCGTTGGATGTGAACAATGGAAAAAGTAAATAATTTTCAGAATAACCAATCAATATAAAAGCAGAAGCTTCCTTGCAATCAATCGAAATTTTTATTAAATATATGTCTATAGTTTATTTACATTTTTTCAATATAATATAAGTTTCTTTAATAATTAACTTTTAAGATGTTTGAAAATAATGATAACTACTTGAAATTTTAAAAGTATAATTAAAAATTAAAAACCGTTCTTCTTTTTTAACGAAATCAATAAATTGAAGAAATTATTTTATTTTATTTATTTAAATTTCTGAAAAATTACTGTGGATAATTTGAATTATAATTAGTAGCACTAATTTACGCGAAATATATTTCAGTAGTATTGATTTTATTATATAATAACTTATTATTTTAAAGAGCTGCCCCTATTTCAATGGATAATATATGTACCATTATGAATATGATAAATGTACTACAGAACTGAATAAATTGATGCTGGAAAGATGCAACAATTAATTTTTTGTATTTAGGAAATTTCGAAATACCATCACTCTTGAGTGTTCATAAATCTCCATAGATATTTATTAAGATAAAATGTATTCTTTTTGTCCGAAATTGACATGATTTGTGCTTATTCTCACACAATGTGTATTGTAAATAAAAATATTATTAATAATGTATATATAGAAAAAACTTACTAACACTTATGTAAGTACATAATTATTAATAAAAAAATATGTTTTTAGAAATTGGTAAATCATGAATTTAAACAATACTTTTAATAATACAAAATAATTAATGTTCTTTAAGAGTACTTATTAATTTATAATTAATTTTAAATATTTTATATCAATAAAATTAATAGGAACAAACTCGTGTATTGTAAAATATAGTTCTCAATTTTTTAAGATAATTTTTTAAGGTCGGGATATATATAAAAATCTATTTAGTTATTTTTTATCTTATTTAGATAAAGAGCAGAATTTTATATAAATAATTATCTTATTAGTAATAATGACTGGTGAGTATTTAAGTCTGACCCAGTAATGCTAAACTTGTTAATCCGAAAAATGGGAAAAAATTCTTCAAAGATCGTATTTTTATCAAAAAGATCTTATCAAAAAAAAAAAAAAAAAACTTAATGTTAAGTGGTGTTTGATATTTTAATGCACTAAAGCAATAATTACCTAAAAACTCGTGACTTTGAACACATAAACAAATATATAGTCAAATTTAATTTTATATGCCGACAGCAATTTTGTGAACTATCTAATCTGTGGTACTGTATATAATTATGTAAGATTTATGATGTCCGTTGTCCGTGTCTATTATTATTTATGCCAACATTTTTTAAAAAAAAATTAAAATTTTTCACGTTTCTCATATTTTTTTCTAATACTCTTAATGGTTTTAAAAATATCGTATTCTTTTAAAATTTGGTTGGGGATCGTACTTATTTCTGAAATATCGTATTCCTCCATCAAAATCATACTATTTGGCTCAACTTGTCAGACCTAACCTATTTAATTAAGTCATAAATTATAATTATTTGATCAAATCAGGTATTATTTTATTTATTGTTTGTATAGTATACGCGATAAAACAATTTTCTTACTAAATAAAAATTGTATGACTAATGTAGTATTAGGCTATTTAGATTCATGTCAAATGAAATACTAAATAAACTAAAATAAACAGATATTCATGTCTCAATAGGAAGTAAGTTATCATAACATACTAGTATATAAAAAGATAAATGTAAAACAACTTGTTTATATTATGTTCAAATTAGCGTGTAAGCAATATATGTGTAATTAAGTTAAGCTAAATATATATAAGAGAGAAGATAAAAACAATAAAGGAGTCTTGTGGTGGTCGTGTGACTCGACCACGATAGGAGACTTACAATTTTCTTAAGTGTTACCTTGTTTCTACTTGTGTGTTTGTGTCTATACGTACGATTCAATTGGCGTACACGACACTACTAATATATATATAGTTAAATACAAACTAAATCTGTTATGAAAATTTACAACAATAACAATTTACTGTGACATGTTACATGTGTAAAATATTAATACTTAATCTTTAAAATGTTTGTTAAATTATACTTATTGAATATTGACCAATAATAATATCTACTGCCAAGATTCATTTTAACTTATAACCTGTAATATAAAAAAGAATTTATCTAATTCTAACACTATATATAGGTATATGTAGGTACTTATTTATGCTTAAATATTTAGATGACTTACCTAGATGCAGTATTGAATAGGATAGTAACATCATACGTAAGTTATTCTTTAAGAAAATACATAATACGTTTTAGTACACTGCATTTAATTAAATGTGTTCCGACCAAAAGTAATATCTTAATTCATTAATATATTTATTTCTTTGAATCTTGGGTTATTGTTGCTATATTTCATTTATTGTGGCAAAAGACGTAGTTTTTTTATAATAATAGGAGATATTATTTTTTAAAAACATAAAACCTTTATTCAGAAATGACTGGAGGGATTCGTATACATTGTAAAAACATACATTACATAATACTTTCCTTCGAATGGAAATATTTCATTTCAAAACGATTTGTTTATAGTTATTGGAACATCTGTTGAAAGCTAAATGAACAATGAAAGATTTTTGTTTGGTGATAAGAAACAAATATTAATATTAATATTATACCTAAAAAAATTTATATTATTTTTGTTTAAAATTAAAAAATAAATTTTAATCTTGTTATGATATTAAATTTTTTTTAGATTTAACGAATAATTTTAACATTTTTTAAAGTTTTTGTAAGTAAAAATATTTGGGCGTCGTTCAAAACCGCACACTTTTATATCTTAATTCCACATATGTCCGTCAAATTAAATCGTTTAATACCGCACACATTGATATATATATCAATAACGTATACATTTATCTAAAATAACATGAGTGCACTTTGAGACCGGGTGGGGTCACTCGCTCGCTGCGCTCACTTGGACAGTTAAAAACAAAAATATCCCCTATTTGCTATGCAACACCACCCCAAATAGGTCCCAGGATAAAAAAAACGATTATGAGTGGGAATCATACGAAATGAAAACGTGAACCGTACATGCAAAGTATGCAGGGAGAAAGAACTGTTAATCAAATGTGTACGGTTTTGAACTATCGACCTTTCAAATTTCCCTTTTTAACAATAGAATAAATTATGTGCGGTATTGAACGATGTAAAACGTGCAGTTATGAACGGTAAGTGTGCAGTTTTGATGACCGCAGAAATATTTACATTTTTCTAAATGTTGTTGAAAATTATTACAATTATTTACATTATAATATTACACTTATCACTGATGAATATACGTAGTAGAAATAGCATTATTTTTATTGCAATTGATACAATTATTTTTGTAATAATGTTATTATTATTTTTTTTTTTTTTTTTTTTTTTTTTTTGTTACAATACTACCCTATGTTTTTATAAACGCATTTAAATATATTCACAATGCAAATAAGGAACAGCTTGAGATGAGTGCAGTACGCTATTTGCTTATCTAACGAGCTTTTGTATTTTCATTAAAATAACTTCATTCTATGTAGTTAACCACCAGATAAAATGAAAAAGTGATCATTTGAGTGTAGTGTCTACAATAATATTATTGTAACAAAAACATCAAGTTACTTATATAATACAAGTGTAAGGACTTTTATGATAAAAAAACTATTTATGATTCTTACATAAATATTAAATAGTTTTCAATACATTTATATCGATGAGGTTTTCATAAAAAAAATCTACTGAATATAGTATTAAATATCAAAAATCATTAATTTTATTCGAAGTATGTTGTTCTTAAACTATAATACATACAGTAAAAATATACATTAATTAAAACTTTTTTAACTTCAAATCGTTGATATTTTGAAATTTTTTTTCTTTACATTTTTTTCCTTTTAAACAATGTAAAAAAGTTTCATTTTCAAGTCAAACGTTATAATGGATGCCTCTAAATTATAAGCATCATGGCACGAGTAATCAATAGAACATAAACATGCAAATCGACATCTTGCGTAATACTATGTAAATTTTTTTTTTATGCTTGAGGTTACTTTTTTTTCAGAAATTCTTAGTTTGGTCGCTTAATTTACAGCATTTTAATTTTTGTCTTAATTATTCTACACTATCATGAAGGGGGTGAAAACAATCCTACCGAATGATGGCTGTACTTGGCAGCACTGCATCATCTCAGGTCAGCTGGCCACTTCATTCCCCATCGGATGGACGCAAAATCAATCGAAATATAATTATTTATCAATCTAATGAATTTTCATTTGCTATTTAACATTATATCTTTTCCACATGCGCGTACTCGTATGAGGCATATATTCATGTATTATAACACATACTACGCATCACCGAAAAATATGAATTTTAATTTTGGTTTCTTTGTGTTGATAATATCGACTAATACGAAGCAATAATATGACAACAATAAAAATATAAATACTTTCATTTTTTCTATTTAGCTTTTGCAACCCAAATATGTACTTCTTGGATATTAAAATATTCTTGATTTTCCTAACCAAATTCTACTGTATTAGTAAAATACTACACAAAGGACAAGTAGGTACATTCAATTTTAAAAAAAGGCAGAACAATTTTTAACTCTCTTTGTTATAAAAAAAATAACATAAGTTAATTAATAATATAATTAATATATCTTGAAATACTTAAACAAAAAATATATATATTATTTTTCTTATTTTTTTTTTTTATATTCTCAGAGATAATTTCAAACATGCAATTATTAAATATTTTTACAAATTGATGTACTATTGATAAAATAATAATATAAAATATTAAACCAATAATTAAAAATAATAATTAAATTAATAGTTATATCTCAAACCGTAGTTATAAATTAATTTAATTAACTTTGTGCTCACTATTATAATGGTACCATAGACTTATACTAAATGTCTACAATAACTCAATTTATCACCTTTTTAGACAAGCAGAGACTTTTATTTTATTCATATTTATGAAATATGAATAATTGATTTATAACTGGAGAACATAAAATACATAATATTCTTTCGATTTAATAGAAAAAAATTGAGTACAATAATCAGTGTAAAATTGATAAAAGAACTTGGTGTTAAAATATATTTCAAGATTTACGCCATTATTTTACATATTTATTAATTTAAATTATAATTAAGTTTATAGTATGTATATTGTATTGGAAAATTAGTTTGTATATTAATTTTACATACTTAGAGTTATGCTGAACAGTATTTGAGTAAGTAAATTGTTAATATTATACATAATATAGAGTATAAAGCAGCGATTCCCAACCTTTTC
Organism: Sipha flava; assembly: GCF_003268045.1. Classification (NCBI taxonomy): domain Eukaryota; kingdom Metazoa; phylum Arthropoda; class Insecta; order Hemiptera; family Aphididae; genus Sipha; species Sipha flava. The sequence goes on from NW_020271727.1 coordinate 984,711, forward strand.
GAGACAATTGCCCGCAAACCGGATAAGATATGAGTAAATACCCCTATCCACTGAAAAAGCACGTGTGCAAAACTAACCTAAAACTCGCATTATCGGATTATCAGTTATCGCAACCTAATTAGACCAATTTATGGAACCTCAATAATGGATATATGTAATATGTATAGAAACATTTTATTTTTTGTTTTTACTTATCTAAGAATGGTTCGTTTCGCAGAAAATAATTTAGAGTATACTGTATAAATATAATTTAAAGATAATAAAATAATAATAGCAATTATAATAAGAGGTTATGCATATTAAAATAAATACATAGGTTAGGTACATTAATACATTCATATAAAAAATAATAATAATAATATGTCCAGTTTATACCCCTCAGCAAATCCTATTTTACCCCAAGGTTGGAAACCGCTGATATAGAGTATATATTCAAAAATGTGTATAATGTATTTTCCACTACAAAGAATATCATGGTCATTTAACATACTCTAATAACATAAACAAGTACATTATTAATTGCATACATCGGACATTATAACAATCATATTATTTTTAAAACAGTTGATTAATAATCCAGATCCTTAGTCTACACTTCAGTGATACAAAACGAATTAATAACAAAGCTTAACGTAATAACTAGAAATATTAATCGGATATTACCAAATAACTCTCGGGACAATAATTTATTTACTTAATTAGAACGATGAATATCGGACGCTTTTGGTTCGGCGATAAAAATGATTTTATTAAATACATTCGGCTGGAAACGAAACCATCAATTGCACGTGACAACTATGTGAACTGTACCAATAGACTTTCATCTTTCTTATAATAATAATAATAATAATAATAATGATTAACAGCAAGCGGTCCCATAGTTGTTATGCATTCAAAGGGTTTTGCTGAGCTGCAGTAGGATTAACATTGAACATTTGTCCTTTCATAGCGGAGCTTTTTAAAAATGTATAGGCTCACAGCATTTAATAATTGCATTAGCTTTAATATTATCCTGAGGGTCATAGCCTCTAGAAACCGTGTCTATGTGGTATTCCTAGACGTGTCGGAAATCAAAAATTGTTAACCTTATTAATATTAAACAAATGTTGACGAAATTCGTATAAATTATTTCGGATTAAATACATAAATAAATCATAATAATTACAAACATAGTAAACACTATTGTGACCATTTTAATCGATCTTCAAAATCAGTGTTTCGGAAATATATAACTTTCACTGTATAATGGTCTTGCATACTTTGGTAATATGTAAGTATAGTATACTTATTTATTTTAAAGTTACAACTATCTGTTAGAAATTCATATTAAAACACTTTAATAAATACTTTTAAAATACATCAAAATCAAAGGAAAATGTCTTGATTACTGATATTGATTAATATATGTTATATAAAGCCTTTCTTTCTAAATTGAAAAAGTGATGTTTTGTATATTTGCCATATGAGATCACAAATCTACCGAATTAGTTGGAGGATGTTCAAAATGTTTCACTTTTTTACTTGATAAGTCTTGATTATTCCTTTGTCTTCTTAACGTTAATATAAAATATTTTTTAATCAGTATGAATTAAATTCGAAACGTTAAGATTTTCTAAAAATTCGATAAGACGTGGGAAGTGGTTTACATGATTTTATGATTTTATCACTCATGTTATTGAAACTACATAATATATACCTAACGGAATGAATTATTAATTTGAAAATTACACTATTCAATTAAACGACGATTTAAATCTAACGTATTTCACGCGACATTTATAGAGGGGAATAACTAAAAATAAATAAATAAACAAATTTTAAGAGAAATGTGTCATTTCATTGCCTAAAGTTTTTCGGTTGACATTGTTATTGCTACCAAATCATAAAACTAATTACTCTTCATAAATTTCAGTAGAATGGGTCTGATTATGGGTGACTAACTAATATGAAAATATTTCGCTATGCAATATAAAATAATGCAAAAGAACACACAAGTAAATGGTCTAAAAACAAATTTTATACTATTGGATTATAAAACACGTACGGTCTGAAAAACATGAGAACAACATCATTCATAACACCGGATATAATGCGGTGGCCGAGACTTCAAGTCGAATATTGGCTTACACCGGACAAATTTGCATATTCTGTCCGTTATGAGTTACTGAGAACGATGATGGTAATAAATGTATCTATAAAATACACATCAGTCTTAACTTTAATCATACCAAGATCATATACAGTTATATATATCATTCCTGCAGCGAACCAGCTGCTATATACTATATACGTCGAAATAATATTTACATGTACTGCTTCACTTACTATGGTGCAAATCTATAATGTATATGCATTTAGTTGTATTAAACTGTCAAATCAAATTATTGAACAATTAATATATCAACTTACAATAATTTTACTCGGCGAACATAATTTATTGAGATGGCATTCGCTGGGAGTTCACTCGCATGTAGACTAGATCAATTTTATTTCTGAGAAGTAGCAATACTATTTACGATTGATCCATTAAGTGATTTTTAATTAAATTACCAAAATAACATAAAATTTTAAAATGCAAAAATGAATCATAATTTCGAAAATTTTCTGAATAATAAAAACCAAATCGTCTTATATATAAATAGTAAATACTTTTCTTCCCTCCCATATTTAGGTTATTGATTTTAAACTCGATAAATACGCTATAACATTTTATTCGCAGTTCAAGTGGAAACATTTTTAAATAAAATAAAAGAAGTATGAATAATTTTATTCAATAAAAGGATTTATATTTATAATCGTTTAAAGTTTTAATGAGATGGATAAAATTGTTTTCTATGTGTTTGCATAAACTTGCCATCCGTTCATTTCTCTTATACCATGAAAACTATATTTTTCAAATAAAATTTATTTAAATACAGTATTTTGGTTGATAACCATTCGTTAAAACGTAAAATATATAATCAATAACGTATAAAAAGACAGTTATGAAGAATTTTTCTGTGAATACCACAGACAATAGTATAAATATACCGATTTTTAGCTATGGGTTTACATATAATTTTAGTACAAGCATAGTAATATTATGAATAAATTATTTTCAATATTTTGTATGAAAAAAATGAAAAATAAATAAAATTTTAATTCAAAACAAAATTTGAAATGCATAAATGGCTGATTAATTTGTGACATACAATTGGCTTATAAATCTATTATAATGTATATTCATTCATAATTATGATTATATCATTATTAAATAATATATAAATTTAATTTTTTTTTCAGGTAATACATTGATCCAAGTACAATTTATTATTGAAAATCAAACAATCACGAACATGCAACATGATATAATTGTATAAGCACTTTTTTTTAAATGCTAAATTAACAGGTACAATTCTTATATTATTTATACATTTACTAACACATTTCACTTAAATATTGGTAGTATTATTATTATTAAATTTCTCTTTCGTATTCGTAAATAGTGAGAAAAATGTATACATACTAACAAATTAATAAATAATGATATTGTTATGAATATTTCTTTAAAAGTATTATAAATATTAGTCCATCGTAAACATGGGTGCAACAGAAATGAAAATTATATTTTTACTAGAGAAATATTGTAGTATTTGCAGTCGTGCTTAGAGTACAGAATTTTAAATATCTCCTCAGACAAATTGTATTATATTATATTAAAAAAAAATAAAATAAAAGTCTGTCATGAAATAAAGAATGGGTGCTGGCACTCGTCTCGCTTCACTCACTTTAGAGAAAAATACTACAGTATTGTTATTTTAAATTTGAAAGCCATGATAAATCACCGTGTACAAAAAACCATTCTAAACCGAATTCAGTGTACTTAAGTTTGGTCGTTTTTCAAATTTTAAGTGCTAAAAAATGTTTCATATTAATATTCAATAAATTTTACATAGGTATTGTTACAAAATAATGTACATATATAGATAATATACATATCAGACAAACATTAATGTATATACTAAGATATTTACCAAAACTGAAGGTTATTTACAAATATTTGCAATATAATATGGAAACAATTGATTATTCCATTTTATTATTATTTTTAAAAAAATTATACAATATATAATAATTATATAAATATTAGAATAAAAAGACAATGATTTTGTTATAATATTTTGTAAATTTTAGGAATTTTTAAGGAAAATTTCATAGCTTAATTTCAATTCATGTTCATTTATGTTTAACTTATACTTCATAAACAATAATGGTCTTCAAAGAGGGAAAAATTACAAACTTATAATGTAAAAATAGAAAAATAAAATAATAATGTGTTCGTGATGGTTTTAGTTCTTAAATCTGTGGTATAAAAGTTCATACTGTGAAGTAGTGTTCTGCACGGTCCGTTATTTTAAGGACCAGACCGGACTTTAAATTTTACCAGGGGACCGAAGTCTGATCGGACCACACTTAAACGTTAATCAAAGACCAAAATTCAACCAAACCAACGGCTTCATATTGTTTTTAGACCGGATCGGACTAGTAATTAAATAACATTTAATAAAGTAGATGTGGACCGGACTGTCGGTTCGATTTTAAAACATTTTGGATCGTTTATGAACAGGTCCATAAGGTTCAATCTGTATAAGTCCAGACCATACCATATGATACGTTTAATATTATACTGGACAAGAGTTAATAAATAAATATATACCTAAATGTCTAAGTTTTTTTTCATTTTATTTGTTTACATAAAAATATCTGTACTTAGATTTCAAGTTCCACGATTGGGACCGGACTTATTTTAATTTTTTTTTTTTTTTTTTTTGAAACCGAACCTGACTGAAAATAATGCATGTGATCTGAGAACTGGACCGAACTATTCCTAAAAAAATATTGAACCGCACCAAACTGACGATTCAATACTTTTTGTGTTTGGACCGTACTAGACCGGACTGATTAAGACCAGACCATGCAGAGCACTAGTATGATTACATTTACTCATATTTATCACGACTAAAAATAAAATATTTAACTATTGAAATACTAAAACAGTTAACAATAAATCAAAACTTTGAAGGTATTTATAAAGAAAAAAGGAACTTGTAAAAATAAATTTCTATTTTCATTATTCTAATAATATTAATTTTGTCACTTTTTAATAGAGGTATCTATGTCACGTGTAAAAAAATTCACGGGTATACGTGAAATTAAAATTCACGTATGCAATCGCGCGAGAGAAATTCTCTTGAATTTGTAAATTTCATTATATGTGAATCTGTGATTTCACGTGAGTTCGTGAATATTTTGTCATTAAATCATGCGTTTATTATTACAATTGAAATTTTATTATCGGTTTGTAGTACGAATTTCGTACTGTTCATTGAAATGTCCACGTCACTTTCATGTACGTAGTATATACATTTCCCACTCATACCGTCATTTTAAGATAATACTGTTTATGAAACATTTATTATAGAATATTAGGTATAAATATTTTTTGTTTTTAGTTTTTATTTTTTGTTTTAAGCACACGTGAAATAAATATCCATTGATAACTAATTAATAAAACGTAAATTAAATTCATAGATTTTCTAATTTAAGTACATGTGAAACAAAAAAACGTGATGAATTTTAATTTACGTAAAAATTTGAGAGATATAAGTTTTACACAAAAAAAAAAAAAAAATTTAATTGATTATTTTAAATTATATTTTTTTTTTCTATCAATAAAATTATTACAAACGATGAAAAAAATGTACTAGTTAATCAAATTTGTATTATATGAAGATATTTTGTACTATATTACAATAAACGACCATATGGGGTACTCATATGAGTAGCGTGTGTGACAAATCCCCCGGACTCCATTTATGTGAACGGGTAACCTGAAGGACATCAGATGTCGTTTCAGGTAAGTAGGTAACTACTAAGATCGTTATATTGAAGTCCATCCTCGCTCTCCTTTACCACACATAGTGAAGGATCCTCCTTAACAGGGGTTGCCGTGGTGCCAATAACCCCACGCGTAAAAAAAAGTTGTTAAGAAACAGCTAACTATGCCTCGAATGAATAATAGATTAATGGATTTAACAATCGGAACTTGGAATGTGTGATCTCTCTACAGGACCGGTGCTTTGACAATAGTGTTATGGGACCTTGACCGATATAGGTTGGCGATTACAGCTATTCAAGAAGTAAGGTGGACTGGTACAGAAAAACACACAGTTTTTTTACAGTGGAGGAATTAAACATGAAAAAGGAGTTGATTTCATGGTAAATGATCAAGTACTACAAAATGTAAAGAGATTTGAAGCCATCAATGATAGAATTTGCTATCTAGAAATACAATATAGATGGTTTAAAATAATACTAATTAATTATTATAGGCCTACTGGAGATAAGGATGAAGTCCAAAAAAGTGAACTCTATGAAGATATAGAAAAAATATATAGTACACTATTGTTACGGACATGTATAGTTGTAGGTCCTTACGACTATTACTACATAGAAGGAACCACATAAATCGTAAATAGTAAATATCAGGAAATGATTATAAATAATATAATATTCGCAACAATAGAAAGGAATTATTAATTTAAATCAGAGAGTAACGCAAACATATATTTTATATGAACCATATGGCTACATTCTAAAGTGTAATATTAAAAATAACTATTATAGAAAGGCATCAGTAGGATATATGCAAAATGTGGGATTTACGAATTCAACTGATTACATAAGTAATCTAAGGTTGGGCGCACAAAATACAAGTAACATCAATCTAAAATGCCAAGGTGAATTGCATAGGACGCGTGGATTAGCATTCATTAGGTCTGAGTTAACTATGTGAAGCGGGGTATATAAGGGAGTCCCGAACAAACCAATATTCAGATGTGTTTATGACGTGTTTCAGTTCGATTCTAGCACTTTCACGCCAGTTTAACTTAGTTTGAGTACTTTTATTGGAATTATCCTATTACATCCCCTCTTCAACAGTTGAACTGACGGCACATAACACTATCAAATAACCACATAAAAATAATGCTTGGAGACTTGAATGCTAAAATTGGTAAGGAACCAACTCTCAAACGGACCATTGGAAAAGAACGCTTACACGATACGTCTAACGACAATGGGGAAAGGTTAACAAACTTAGTCTTAGCATCAAACATGATAATCAATAGCACCTGTTTTCTTCGTAAAGACATATATAATGAAACCTAGATATATCCCCGAACAGAATAGTTAAAAACCAAATTGGTCATGTACTGATTGACGCAAAAAGAAGAAGATACATTATGGATGTAATAAGTTACAGGGGAGTAAGTGATAGTTCGAACCATTTTTTAGCAAAGATCAAAATCAAAATAAGATTAGCAAGATAATAATAAGATTAGAAAGAGGGAAGGAAAAATGTTTAAAAAGCAGTTTAATACATAAGAAAATCCAAGAAAGAACTAGAAAATCCAGAAATAGCCAAGAACTTCAGAGAAAATATTGCACAAAACATACAAAAACAAAAAAAAACAACGGAAGATAATGCTGACACTCTATGGGCAAACTTAGAACAAATATTAAAAAGCACAGCGAAGAAAACAATGGGTCTTCAAAGAAAAGAAAAGAAAAAGATTAAATGGTTTGACGAGGACTGAAAGAAGGCTTTAGAAGAACGAGATAGGGCTCACCTCATAATGATCCAAACAAATAAAATTAAATCAAATTGGCTAATATGCAACGAGAAGCAAAAAAGACCCTGAGAACAAAGAAAAGACAATGGAAAAAACACAAAATTGAACTAATTGAAAACAATTACAGAAGTAACCCAAAAATTTTCTTCAGAGGAGCAAACGAGATTAAGATAGGTTTCAAACAGAAGAAAGCTATAGTAAAAAATAGAACATTTATAACAAGCCCGAACGAAGTAGTCAACAAATTTAATAGCACCTCTGCAGAATTACTAAACATGAAGAATAGGACAACAGTAATACCAGAACCAGATATTATAATAAAACAAGATCTAATCGAACCAATAGATGAAGAGGTAGAGAGGGTCATACAAATACTCAAAAATGGAAAATCTCCAGGAGGAGATGCTTTGAATTGCAGAAATTATAGGGGAATATTACTCTGCGCAGCTAATAAGAAACTATCCAATATATTATTAAACAGGCTAATACCTTATACAAAAGATATAATAGGAGAGTACCAAGCAGAATTCACTAAAGAAAAATTTACATTGGACCAAAATTCACATAGCAAAACAACTAATGGAGAAAAGCTAAGAATTCAATTAAGACTTATTTATCCTTTTTATTGACTACAAACAAGTTTATGACTCAATCACCAGAAAATCCTCGTGGTCTGTGATGCTGAAATTTGGGATCCCGGAGAAAATGGTAAAATGAATACAAACCTTCACTAAAAATTCAAAATGTAGGATCAGATATAATCAGCAAATATCAGAAAAATTCAGTGTAGAAAATGGTTTAAGACAAGGTGGTGCACTATCTCCTATGCTTCTTAATATATCACTAGAATATGTGGAAATAGCTATTCTAGAATCCAACACAGGGGTGAAAATCCAGGAAAACACAGAAGTAACGATAGTCGCATATGCAGATGCTATTATGGTAGCAACTGAATCGAAAGCGAATCTAAAAGCAACAACATTAGATCTAATAGAAAAAAGTAAAGATATGGGATTATTAATCAATGAGAGCAAGTCAAAATATATGATATTATCACGCAGAATTCACAACCAAACAGAATTAGTAGTTGGAAAATTGAGATTTGAAAGAGTAGAAACTTTTCAATACCTTGGAGTAGGACTGGACACAACTAATGGTGGACACAATGAAATACAAAGAAGAATAACTGCAGCTAATAAATGTTTTTGAATACTAAGACCACTTTTTAAATTTAGAATCCTCTCCAAAAAGTCGAAAATAACAATATAAGTACTTTTCAGACCTATTGCTTTGTACGCATGTAAAGTATGGCCTCAACAAAAACAGATGAAAAAAAGCTAAAGCTATTCGAAAGGAAAGTACTAAGAAAAATATTTGGCCCTAAAAAGAATGAGGAAACCAATGAATTTAAGCATAGAACTAATGATGACTTATATGAACTATACAACCAACCGAACATAGTAGCAGTAATAAAGAGCAAAAGAATCGGATGGGCAGGACATGTCTGGCGTGCTAAAGGAAAAATATTAAATAAAATAACATAATGGAAACCAAACAAAAAGAGACCCTCCGACCGACCGATACAACGATGGAGTGACCGTGTACATTAAGACCTAAGGCTAATAGGAGTTGAGAATCCGGAAGAGATGGCAAAGGATAGAGAACGATGGAAATATGTGGTAGTTGTGGGAAAGGGCCTTAATGGCCTGTACTAAGCCAAAAAATAAAAAAAATATTATAATAAACAACGATTTGTTTGATATAAAAATGTAATAAATAAATAAAATACAAATCTATTAGGAAATTGTAACTGTAATTATGATTCAATATATGCAATTCCTTTGTGATATCACATTAGTAAATATTATTAAACAAAATATCAGATGAAATGCTGTTTATAAAGAGGAACATCTTCATTTGTGTTCTGCTTTTCGATTTTTTCCACAATCGAACACTATGAACACCCAGTATAACTCTAAATTATACAAATTTGGTTATCTTATTAACATAAATATAGTATTATTTATAACAATTATTGTAATTTATAAAATAAAATAATAAGTCATTTTCTTAAAATAATACTATTAAAGTTATGATAACTATTAAAATATTTTTATTTACCATTTTATTGATTTATTTTTTACTCACTGTACTAACATAGTAATGTTCTAAAATGCATGTAAGATATAAACTTATATGTTTAATGGATTCGTTTAATTATCTTCTAGATTTTGATAATAGATACAATCCATTAACATATTTATGGATTCCTAACGTGGGCAATACAAATAAAATTATAAAATTTATTTATACAAATATTCGTATCTGCTCTTATTTTAATACACAATGCAGAGTAAAAATAAAAAAAAATTTGTATAACTTATTCTATAAAAATCAGGTTCAGAAATATAACTATGTATAAATATTCCAAAATATTATTCCAATATAATATTCCAAAAATAAACTGCTATTCAATAATCATGTTAAAGGTACGGTTTTCTATCTGCGGCTGGCCACAACGAGTGACCGCAACGACTAGACGCAATTACTGAACGCTGCGTACCGGCTGGTTTTCTAAATGCGACTTTACTTTTTTGGCATAATTATTGTGTTAAACATGTCATGAATTAAACAAATAATAAACAGTTGATTAAAACACGCATGTGACTGATCAACAGTACTGCACTATCGGATCACGACAGTCGCGAGCCGCAACGACTATTTTCGACACGCACGTGTCGATCGCATATTGGAAACCACGTTTGCAGTTTGAATATAGATCAATAGTTACGACTAGTCGTTGCGCTCAGTCGTACGTGGCCAGCCGCAGATAGGAAACTGCACGTTTTTAGTCTTTAATTGCCACTCGTTATTTATCAGTCTTATGTAACCTATGAAGCGATTAATGTGTAAGTAAATTTTTGCATTTTAATGGATATTAAAATTATTGATAGTAATTCAGCGGAAAGATGTTTATTATTTTACAATTTTAAGTGTAAATAATTTGGAGTTTATAGTAATTATATGCTATGGTTTGGTGGTGATTTATTGAAAATTGTACGTAAACGATTATAACATGCAGTCGAATGAATAACGTACTACAATATAAAATCTCCATAAACATAAACCGGTGGAAACAATTTAAACTAAAATTCAACATGTTGTTTAAAAATTTAAGCGTTGGCAATCAATTTTAGCCAGTCAAACTTTGAACATTTTACATTTAAGATATTTTTAACCAGCTAAGTGTGCTCTATGTTTCGGTACTCACACGCTAATTTTAAAGGCTGCCCGTTGTATAAACAGTTCAAATCGTATTATAACAAGAGACCTCGGTCCAACAGAAATCAAATCCACAAAACATCTACATAGACTCCGTCAAACGAGTTCCAAGAAATCTGTGCTCAACTTTGGCATAAATCTTATGCTGAAGCCGTTACTTTTCACAATTATTCACTAAACATCGTTTCAAACATGGTATCAAAATTAATTTATAAATTAAATTCTGTAATTGGTCCATTAATGTCCCTCTTAACTGAGATTTTACGCAAAAGTTTCATTTATAATAATGTTTCACTCATTATTCAACAATTTTTTATCATATTTATAAATGTTGCTATTGTGCAGACAAACTAATCTCATTTTAAGTTATAATGAAATATAATTTGCTATAGCTTTATAAATAAAAATAAAAAAATCTTTAAAATTTATACTTTAATTTTTTGAATCATTTTTTTTATTTTAATAAATCATAATTGGGATCTAAATCATAAGTGTGCGGTTATTGAATATAAACATTTTAAGACTTGTGTGGTTTTAACTTATTACTGTTTTAACCTTATAAAAGTGTGCGGTTTCGAGGAATAGACGAATTTAATATGCCAAAATGATCAATTATAGTAGTGTATTTTATTTGAAATAGTGCAATATCATACTATTTGTCTTATAATTTCTTATAATACATTTAAATTTACACCCCATTTGTAACATTATTAATAATCCTTCATTCAAGTGTATGTACTTACATACATACATACATTTGTTCTTATAATTTTTATTATATTGTAGAATAGTTGGTTTTATTACATACTTTTTTAGATTAATATACTTAGTAATTGTTGTTAACCTTTTAATTATTTTCATGAAGCTGTATACTTAAACATTTTTTTGTTTCAAATTCATAAATTAGTTATTTTCTCTACAGTGTTTGACATTTTATATATTTTTTAATTAAAAATGATGTACTTAAGTAAAGTTAATAAAATTAAATAAAGTCAGCAAATATTGTAATTGACTGTTTTTTCTATAATATTATAGCATCCTTCAATAAATTATGAAATCGATGAAGACTGTCCTTTTTCTGAATAAAAAAATTCACTTTTATATTACAATTTGGTATAAGAAATCTATCGATAAATAATATTTCTATCATTATCGTGTCTATTCAAGAAATTAATATTTACCATAAATTTTCTTGTTTGCCACCCTAAATGAGAACCTGAGTGTTTTTCATGACTAGTACTCTTCCTATAAATAAATTTAAAATTCGAATCCCTAATTTAATAATGTGTAGGATATGTAATATATCAATGGTAAATAAAATAAAAAATATTATTAACAATCAATATACGTTTATTGAATATTTTAGTAATATATCATACGATTATATAATACGATTCTTGATAGACAATTCAAATAAACAGTTCTAAATAAACATTTGACTTTATAAATTAAATGCTTTATATTTTAATTTAAATTTAAAAACGATAGTTATTTTCGCCTTTTGATACAAAATGGTGAGTATCAAATATTAATCACTGGATATTATTATTTACTGATTCACCGATTTTCTCACATCCGCAGTCAGATGATGAAGACGAAGATTCGCTATTTTTATTTACCTAAATAAATAAAACAATACCATAGTGAAATAATAACATTTTTTTATATTAATTGATATTTAATGTTCATTGTATTATATAATAAAACGTAGTATCATAAAAAATAAAAGTATTTACCGATTTGTTAATCTCGTCGTTAGAAGAACATTGTACTTCTGCCGCGGAATTCAATGATTTATCAATTACTTTTTCCTAATTAAACAAAAAATTATTTTATTCTTATAATAAAATAATGATTAATAATTTTTTGTTTGATAATATTGAACGCATGAGACGAAACTGACAAAAGAATTCATATGTAAAATTGCAATATATTATTTATTTATTTGCACCTTTTGTTACAATGTCGGTATAGATCTGTTCATTTTAATTATTTCAAATCACTTTTCCATATTTTTTGTTATTTTTTTTTTTTTTTTTGAGTCACCGCAAAAAAAATGTTTAATTAGAATTAATAACAAAACAATATTTAATTCGTTGAATTTTTAAGAAAATTTAAAAATTAAAAATTTCAAGCCAACTATTATTATGATGCTATATTATATGAAAAAAATAATAATCAACTATATTTGTAATACTCTAGTTCGCTCAAACAAAATTTTTAAAATTACCGTTTCTTTTCCGTTTTTAATTTCAACCTCATCAAGTGATGCATCCGATGACGAAATACTTTGTTCCTTATTCTAAATGAGTAGAAATAATAAATAAATACAAAAAATATCGATAATTATTAATAGGAATAAAAATAAAATAAGTCCATTGTTCCGCTTACTTCATTCGAATTTGACTTAGATTCAGAAGAACTAAGTGCAGTACAGTATACAATTACAAAAAGATAAATAAATATATTAAAGTGTGATTTATTATTTTATACAGTAATATCTAGGAATAAAAATATTGATACTATTAAATAATTAATTATAATATTATTTCAGAGTAAGCTTAAATTTGCAATGAAGTGTGTAAATTAATTCTTGCTAAAACAAGATAGTGATCTCCAACAAAAAAAGTCAATTTATTAAATATTCTAAATGTATTGTATAGGTGAATTAAACATTATGATGAGCAAAGTCCTAACATAATTTTTAGGATTCTGTTGTAGGATGTCAGTAACTTAGAATGATCACACTATCAGAGGAAATGTTAGTGTGATGTGATAGAGGAAAATATAAAGAAATATGTACGATTCTACCAGTGATATAAATACCTTATAAATAACAGGCTACTTACCAACTTGCATTGTTTATTTAATGATGGTTGACTATATGTGTCTCGTTTCATTATACTAGCGCATCCAGTTGCAGTAGAAGCTATACCAGTGGCAGTAGATACTCCTCCCTGTTGTATTTCATTTGGTTTCATCATTCCAGCTGTGTTCTTTGCACCATTAGTCGTTTTTGAAGCACTATTTGTTGCAGCAGAATTTACTGCTGCAGCGCTATCTACAGCCTTATTACTACCCACTATATTTGCACAATCCACTCCGGGTGCTGTCTTAGATGCATCCTGGAATATATTTCTTCTAAATAATTTCCCATCAGTTACAGTACTTTTGGTCAAATCTAAGCCCAAAACCACCTAGAATATAATACAAAAAATAAAATTACATCAAAAATTATCACAGCAAAAAAAAAAAATCTATGTTAAATCATAGTCTTTGTATAATCTAAAACCACTTGAATAAAGTCATGTAAAATGTAATTACTGTATTTTATTATATTTCATAGTTTTTCATCAGATTATAATGAATTGTTATTTAATTTTCTGATAAAATAACTGTGGTATAATTTATTGAAATGCATGTAAAATAAAATATGAATTAAGTATTTTTTAAGTTTCATCAATTCTATACATTTATTTATTAGGTTGGAAAAAAAATGATTTTAAATATTTTGATGTGTACTTTCTTTATTAAAAAATTAATAATTTAAAAATAATATCATTAAAATGAAAACCAAAGAAAGAAAATAAAATATTCTTTTGTTGTATAAATGTGAATGATAAACCGCCAAAGAGTAAAATTAAAATTTTTATATAGAAAATATTCAATTATTTTATGATTAGCCTATAAGGATCCCAAATAATATTTATGATTAAGATAAACAACTAATAGGGTCTGATAATAAAAATAATCATGGTCCACCTACAAAAAGCATAACATACTATTTCGGTCCGAACCACTACGACAATAAGACCTGTAACTTACAAGTATTGAATACACTTGATAATATTAAAATATTAGTAGATTTGAATTCATAAAAGCTTTATCGTTTAAATTTTTACTAATTATGTAAATTTATAAATTGTTTAATGATTTTATTTATTTATTTACTATATACCAGTATTCTAATTTCCAATTAATAATTATATACCATATATTAGAAACTTAAAAAAAAAAAAATCATTCCTGTGTTCTAATTTATAGGTAACTGACAGTTCTAAGTCTGTGAAAATGAGAAGTGAAATTTTTTTTTGTATGGACCCAATTAGAGTAGTACTTATAAGAAAACATTGTGGGACCTAACTAATAAATGTCGACTTATATATGGCTATATGTATTATATATATTTGCTATTCGATATATGTTTTTAGTAGTTTTATAAAAAATTTATATTTTAAATATGGCTAATATTTTTTTTTATTTTCGAATAACTTCATATCTTGTTCAATAGAATAGAAAATGTATAAAAGATTAATTACTTATTTTAATTTAATAAATAATAAAGAAAGTTATATCAAGTATAAATATATATTATACATAAATCATAATTATTATTATATTAATATATCAAAAAACGATGATACAGTAGATGATACAAAATAATCTCACAAATTTTACATTTACGTTCAATTAATTTTTTTATTTCACAATTTTAAAATATATATATCAAATACGAAAGTAAATTTTCATTATAAATGTTTTGATTTTATTTTAATAACTATAATAGTATTTAGAATTTAATTTAAATTTGTTACAAAAATAATAATTCATATAATATCAATAATATAAAATGTCATCGTTACACTTACGCTTATAATGGTTGTTGAGATTACAAAAATTATTTTCATGGCTATGATGAAATTGTTATATTATAGAACTTACGATTAGTTATGATGGTGTTATCTAAATAAGTGATGAATTAGACAATATTCGAACTAGCTTATATATGTGCTGAATGACCAAATTATTGGTCTGATGAGATATTAAACAATTACTTTGTTTGATTAAAATTTTAATAATTAACAATATTTTTAATTTAAAATAGTTGTTAATTATTGATATTATTCCTGTCTAAACATTTACCAAACTTAAATATACATAAAACCTCTAATTATTATTATAAATAATTCATGTACCGATTTTTATTATGCAAATATTAAAATAATAATTTGGATGAATAGTTATCATTACTTTTCCCCTCATTAATGCAATACACTAATAGTGATTTGAATTTTGAAAATAAAACGGGTATTCATAAAAAATAAGTACAATACTAAATATTCCAGATAGAAAATGATTATGAGTAAGTTAATTACAAATTATAAAAATAGAAATTATGTTATTATATATTAAATATCTCTTATTAATCCATTATTATACCTCTTGCATTATTATTTTGATAATTCATAAATAAATATTAGTTTTTCTATATCATTTTGTTGGGTTTTTTAATATTATAATTTTATTAAACGTAATTTAAATTATAATACATTCAATTGTACGAAAAAATTAACCATTTATACATTTTATGGACGTATGTATGTATTAACTGTATGATTATTTTTCATTTGAAGTTCATAAATACACACAGCAATGATATGGTTTCGTTTTTGTTTTTTATTTGGTTGATACATGTCCTTAATAATACTCGTAATTTCCTATTCTCTGATAGCAAATCAAACTATAGCTAATTGTAATACGAAAATAATATTTATTGCTAATTAAACGAGGTGGACTATAATACTATCACCATACTATTATCATTAAATATAATGTCTCATCTTATTCTTAACAATATGATAGTTCTGGTTGCAAAATAAAACTATATACTTATAATAATTATTTTATTTATTGCTAATGTTTTTTTTTAATTTTTTTTTTTTTATAAGTAAACTAAAAATTGAAATCAAATTTTATTAATCATTAAGAAACTAAAAAAATTATCATCAAAAAATAATTAGAATAGCTTGATTTTTATCATAAAATAATTTATAATATTCAAAAATATGTGATTATACCCATTCTTAATGCGTTTTTAATGTTACATTATTAAATTACTTTATTGTACACAAATATATACGATACATAAGATGCATGTGGAAAACTATACAATTATATTACAGGAGAGTAATATTATTTTATGTTTATCATACATGTACACATATTAATATAATCATATTAAGTCGAATAATCTAAATAAAGGTTTGTGAGCAGTAGTCTTTAAAAAATTGTCCCGTAATGATGAAGTTGAGATAGTTAAAAATAAGAAACAGCATTAATTATAAACTAAATTAATTAGACTTTTTAGATCCGTTGGCAAAAAGGTCCAGCCACCCATTGAATATTCAATTCTATATGCGTGACACTTTTTGCATTTAATAGTTTCATTTAGATCGTAAATAAAAATATGTATGGAAATTAACTGCAACCTCTACAACAAAATGTTTTACGTTTAAAACTTGGCTTTTAATATTATTTTGTAAATACCTTTATTAAAAAATGCGGGATATACGTACAAAAACAAATTTAATGAGAACAACTGTCCGTTTTTATTTTAATATCTAAACGTAATGTATGTATAAATATTAAATATATACGTTATATGACATGTATATTTTTTATTTTTAGATAAAACAAAAAAATATAAATTGAGAGTTCGCATTATTTTCTTAGATATTTCGTTAAGCACAAATATAGGAAATATTACAAACAATATACTTGTAAAAGGTATTAGCCACAGAAAAAGGATTTAGAACTATACGAGGGGGTTATATACAAAATACACTAGACAACCGACAGGCAATAATAAAAAGGAAAAGTTTGGTGAAGTA
Source organism: Sipha flava (assembly GCF_003268045.1). Taxonomy (NCBI): domain Eukaryota; kingdom Metazoa; phylum Arthropoda; class Insecta; order Hemiptera; family Aphididae; genus Sipha; species Sipha flava. The sequence continues at coordinate 1,002,337 of NW_020271727.1, forward strand.
GGGATTTTATCGATCCAAATACACGGTATAAAGGGTTTTTTTCTGACCCAGTAAAAGCGTAGGAATTTGAATGTACAATTTGAATACGTGTACGAACCAATATAATATGTACATCTACAAACGTATAATATATCCATTATAAGACGATCAGAGGCATTGAGTCCACGAAATATTTACTAATATACACGGCTAAAAGGACTGGGAGATGGAGAATATAGTATAATTTAATACAAATATACTTGTGAACATAATGCACTTTACGTTCGTTATCGAACTTATCGGCTATATTTCCGAAAAAAGAAACCGATGAGCAACAATTTTATAAACATTTCAAATATATCTCAAGCTAGGTATCAATAGTTTTATTAAACAATATTACAATACGCGACAATGTGATAGTGATACCGTAATTTTGTGAATTATTCTTCTCTGATTGGTGATTAGTTTTATCGTAGTTTTAAATGAAAGTCTTCTACTACGTTTAGCTCCCATTTTGTTAGTAGTTTGATTATTTAGTATTATACTTATATATCATGCGAGCACATGGAAAATCGTTTGTCATTAATTAATTGTATCTTCCGATAGTAGATAAAGGAATAATTTAACATATAATTTACATCTTCGTAAAATGTTCAATATTGCATTAGTTTAATATTTATCTAGAGATTTAGTAATACAGTAAGTCCTCGTTTAACATCGAGGTTAGGTTCCTGGAAATCACAATGTTACCCAAAATAACGTTAAGTGAAACACTTTTTGCATACACTTTATTATAATGGGTTCCTGCCAATAAATAACAATGTATGATGTATGTATTATTATATTTATTATAATTGCACGATTTAATTATTTTATTCTTTATTATTAATTTATTGATTAACAAATACTATGCAACACTTAAATAATTCGTATTTGCACAGATAGCAAAAAAGACTGCAAAAAGTGTCGTTTAATAACTGACCATCAATAAATTGAAAAACGATTAATAAGTACATAGTATTAATTAAAATAAAACAAATTGTACTCTTGTATAATAAATATGTCAATAAAAACGATAACATTATGTACTATCTGAAAAAGGTCGACCATATTGAATTTCATACTTTTATATGAAATTTATATAAATATAACAATAATTTGATGAACACAAGTATTTCAAGCGACGTTATACTGAATCCGTAATAGTGTTAAACGAAACATAAGGACTTAAACTTCTGCGACGCAATAGCGAAACAACGCTAAATGAGGCAACGTTAAACGAGGACTTACTGTAAATGATGATAATCAATACAAATATATAATATATGTTATTATACTAAATACCCATTTATTTTGATTCAACGTATTTTTAATGTAATTTTTAATTCACTTTTGAAGCTGCTAACGGCGTAAGTGATATACGAGGGGGATAAGAAATTTCTGGTAACCAAAAAAATGTATTTGGTTGAAAATATAAGAAAAACATTCAAGTGTGCCACATTTCCTAAAAGTTACAACCTTTTAAAGTATATTTCAAGGATGAAAATATGATTACCTACTTCATGTTTATCTCACCCACACGAGAACAACTAGTGAATTTAATATTCTACCCAATGTCGTTTTGAAATAATGCCATACATTTACTGTTAAGTTTATTTTAGAATATAAAATGTAATAAAAATGTTATTTTAAATACATAAGTTAGATAACTAGGTTATGAATAGTATATTATATTGTATATTATACACGCAAAGTCTATAAGCGTAAAATAATATATTTTATTAATAGACACATTGAATGTAATTAAAAAATATAGCGTAAAAAGTAAAATCTGTATAATGTGATTTTATTAATAGATATATTCACTTAGCTGTTTCTTCTCTTTTACGATAATATTTTAACAGTCGTTTTATTATACAAGTTTTATGTTTTCCTAATTATAATTTGTAAATTTACAAAATACAAACTACCATATTTCATGTAACATGAAAACACACTAATGAGCAAATATTATTTAAGTAAATTATATATTTGTATGAAATTAGACATTTTATTTATAGCATATTGTGATATATTCATTAAAACAATTCCATTATTTTTTTTTTGACATAATGAGATGAAAAATAAAACTTTTACTTTATATAGATATACAATTATTACGTTTATTTGTTCCTAATTCAATCCAATCATATATGAATACTTACATGCATATGTTAACCCCGGTAGAATAACGTATTTTTCACTTTGATTATTTTATGATCCAACAGATATGTGTTTATAATGAATCATTGTTATAGATACGAAGTAAAAGAAATTTTTCTAACGCAGTTTTATCATTTCATCTAATACATTATAGACTATATCCTACAGGACAACACACAAATATATATCCAGTTTTGATTTTCTTCTAATTATGAATTGTAATATTATGACACTGATATGTGTTTCATTAAAAGCAGAGTAATTAAGGTTCTTAACAACTGTCTGTACTCTAAAAAATAGCATTTAGCATTTTTATTTTGAAGTTATATCAGTGATAGAAATTTATACATTTTGTAAACACATATGGTTATTTAGATCATGATCAATAATTAAAATTAAATAAATTATGAAAATTCTTTAAGTGTTATTTTAATTATAATATTTAATATAAACAGATAAAATATGCATAGAATTGCTCTGCAAAATTTAAAAATCGAAATTAAATACCTAATAATATATAATATATATTTTTAATGCAAAATACACTTTTATAAACTAATTATATTTTTATACTTGTAATTTACAAAAGCCTAAGCCAAACCATTTTATATTTATTTTATTTTTGCATACCAATTTTACAAATTTTACTTCTTCATTTCGATAAAAAAAAAAAAAAAAATTAAATTCCTAGTTATCTAACAATAAATTATGAAATTTATTTTAGAATGTGTACTGTATACTCAAAGGAATATTTATTTGCGTTGTGATAACAGTTAAATTAAACAATAGAATAAGGTAGTCCTTTAACATGTATACTACCCTTAAAACAGATTTATCCAGCTATATCTTATAAAACAATAATTGTAAAACAGCTTTCGAAAATGGCAATTAAATTAGAAATTGTATCGTTATTAGGGTTAAAATAAAAAGTATAAGTATATATCAGTAAAGTTAGGGTCGATAATTTTCATATTTTTATATTCTAACTATTAATTTTAATGTAACGTTTGATGTACACGTTTGATTGTTTTCGTTATTACATACTGATTCAAAATATTATAGAAATAATATTTTTTTAATTTATCAATAATATATTAAGAATATAGTTCAGCCAGTAAATATAAATGTAACATTGTAGGCGTATATAATATATCTAAAGGTTAACCAAAAAAAAAATATTATACATTTAAAAAATTGAATACATATGCTGGATTTAACCATAAGAATTAAAATATAAAAATATTTACTATATAAAATGGTACATTCGAACAACTTTATGTTTTATGTATCCCTCACAAAATTATGTTAACTTTTGATGTACTTTCAGATTATAATGTATAATTCAATGGAAATGCTTGCATGTATAAAATTTCTCAGTATAATTCTTTTATTCCTCAACCTTTGGTAATTCAAATAAATATACCTATTTCTTGAGATCGTATATCTACTAATTGTTTTTAAAGAAGTTTCTTTTAATCTTATTTTTTGATTATTTAACAAATTATCAATTATTAATTGAAATTATTATTATTATTTCAACTATCCGTCCTTTTTATAATTATGACAATAGTTTAAAATTACAATGACTTTTTTATGACGAAAAAATAGTTTATATCATAAATATATTTAAATATAGTAAAGTATAATTTAGAATATTTTTATATATTGATAAATTTAATATTTTAAATTTATATGTTCTTTGTATTAACAAACAAATTGTAATTCAATTCAATATTAAATACATTAAAATCTGAAGAAGCTATTACTTTTATTAGTTTCACAAATATATTATAATGAGAGTTGTGCACCAATTAAGAACAAATAGCTAATATATTTTTTATTAATATTCTATAAATAATAATAATCAACTATACCTCATAGTTGTGTATAATAATGTATATGTGTGTTATAACTCTGTATAAATAAAATATTTTTTACATAATATTTTAATTTAGAAAACAAAAGATACTTAAAACAAAAGAGATAAATACATAGAATATTAAATAATACGAGTAAAAATATAATACAGTAACTTGTCTATTAAAATAAAATTCAAGATTTCAGAAATCAGAAACATTGTAAAATTACATTTTATGCACACAATGTGTTTTACTTATAATTTAAAAAAAATATATTTATAATATATATTTAATAATTATATATAATATAATTTTTATATTATATTTTATATAATATTTTTAGTATTATTACAGGCCATTATATTGCATTACATTGCCCTTTGCTGTAAAAACTAAATTCTTCCACCACTCTTTATTATACGCATGATTCATGTCTCCATTCCAATCTGGTCTCAACTCCTGAATATCTCTTTTGATTACATCTAACCACCGTTGATTCGGTCTGCCACGTGGTATTTTCTTGTTCAATTTGTTAACAAGTACCGTCTTAACAATACTATTGTCGGCTCTTCAGACATGACCTGTCCACTCAAATCTTGCTTTTTTTACAAATTGTATTATACTTCCTTTCCCATATAATTGTTGCACATATTCGTTTGACCTTCTCTCTAACATTTCGGTACCAGGGTTAAAAACAGGACCACACATTTTCCTTAACAACTTTCTTTTAAAGATATTTAGTTTATTTTCATCTCCTGTTGTTGTTGCCCAGGTAGCAATAACATGCGTAGATCACGACTGGTTTGAGATATGTGGTATATAAAGTTTATTTGGTTTTTTCTAGACAAAAATTTTGATTTAAACGTGTGTGACAGCAAAATGATATCAATTTTCAGCTTTTAAACGAAGTTTAATTTCATTATGCAAGAAATTTATATTATTAATTCTATTAAATTGAATAATATTTATACATGATAATAATTTGTTATGATACTATACCTTTTATTTATTATACTATAACTATAAAGAGTATCCTGAATAATAAAATAGTTATGATAATAAATTGTCTTTATATATTTTAAATCTAAATCGAACAACCATATGTCAATAATAAAAAAATAGATCCTATGATTTAGGTGTGTCGTGGCTCACCAACATTTTAAAATTTTCAAAAATGGGGAGTAAAAATTTAATGTTTGAAAACCACTGTTCTAATATATTGCACATTTGTTTTACATTCAAAATTATATTATTTCTAAGATAAATTTTTAGTAGGTTTTAGTATTTATTTTAATAGTATTTAAATATATACATAAAATATTAAATTCTTTCATATGCTTTATTTTTTTTTTTTTTTTTTATTATTTGTATTATAGATTTTATTAATTTAGCAAACACATCAAAATAATGTAAAATATTTGAATGAAAATAAGTTTTACATCCAAGAGAAATAATCAGCATATTCATTATTTATTACATATATTATTAACTAAATAATTTGAAAGTATATTTTCACGTGTCAATAGTGCTCCAGCTTTTTAAAATATTGTATACAAATCAATAACCATAGGGTATGTATTCAGTTTTATAAAAACAAACTAGGTAATTATGTGAAAATAATATTATGTTATTAACAAAATTGTCTTTTTAAAAAAATCGTGTAATACATCATCAATAATAATAATAATAAAATTGTGTCGCTTGTGTTAATGTCAGTTTGGCAAATGTGCATGACTTTATATGAAAAATAGTTTTTAAACAAGAATTTCAGAATCATAAATTAAATCCAAAAATGAAAAGCAAAGTGAAAATTGGGTTGATAAAACTATTTGAAACTAATGTTGTAGTTTTTATTATTATTATTATTCACCCCTCAAAGCATAAATCACAGATGAAAAAAAGAAAAAAAAATTCTATTCCACATGGAAAATATATACGTTTGTGAAATAACAGTAAAATTATTTTTAAATTTTAAGTAATTTACGATATTACTGTTTTCTGTTCTTGTCAGAGTCAAAAAGGAAATAATTTTAAAAATAATTAGTTATCCTAAGACTAATATACCCACTTTTCTATAAAAATAACTCACTTTGATTCGGGTCTATGTTGATAGTAGAATGAAGCAAAATTATTATAGCAAATTTGTATTTACTTATAATAACTATCATTAAAACTTATTATAATTGATGATAAAACGCCATAGAGTATAATGTAAATTTATTTTTATAATATGTTAAATGATATCGGTCAATTTCAATATGTTTATGTCATTATATTATTTATTGTTATTGAAAGTTTTAATATCCCAAAGAGGTAAAAAATACAGTTATATTTAGTTATTAACAGAAAAGAAAAGAAAAGAAATCAATTTCTATGCCATCACCATTAAAAATGATAATGATATTGTAATAGTTGGATGATTATAACCATTTAATTTTAAATGAGAATAGATTTATTATTTCACAAAATTATATTCTATATAATACATTTTTGATACAAGTTTCTTTAACGAAAAAGTTTTGCTTACAAATTTGACTAATTTTTTATTTTAAAATTTTAGTAAATAAGCAATATAAAACCGTTAAAATTAAACTTAAATAAAAATAAAATTATTTAAATACCGATATTTTTTATACTGATGACTATTTTAAAGAGAAAATAATGCATATAAGAATATCAAACATTTTCACATATGGTGTTTGAAATTCATTCATAGCATCTAAAATTCCTAAAAATATCTCATCAGATATTTTTAAATTTTTTTAAATGATTAGGATTCAGAAATTTTTTGTGATAACGTACTTAAAAGAAGATCAATTACATTTAAAAAAACCTTGAATATATACCAATAACTTCTTCTTCTTCCTATGGTATATTATTTTAATTATTGAGACAAATGTATTTTAATACAAGTTTCTTAATAAATAAAAAACAAAAAAAAAATAATAATAATACAACAAAGAATGTTTAAAATAAAATAAATATATGTAAACAATGTCAGTTTGTGATTAATATTATGTTCTTTATTAATTTTATAGATGACTTTTTATGATAACTACAAAGTATTATGAAAAATGATTGAATATTCATAATAATATAAATATAAATAAAATGCACGGAGTCATTTTTTTTTTAAAAAACTGATAATTTTTTTTATTAATCAGAACCGATCAAAAATATTTACACAAATAATAATACTCCTGGCAAGTACTGTTACTGTTTTTATTCATATATTTGATTTTAATTCATATTATTACGAATATTCAACAGTTTTTAATTAAAAACCTGTATATTCAACAGCAAAAATGTTGTTATACTTTGTTATTATTTTTAGAGTACCATCTCAATAAACCATTTTTTTTTCACCACCTAATATTAATTATATATTGCACATTAAAAATTGTTGATATATCGATAGAAAACAGGTGTCTGTAGTATTTTAGTATATAATCCAAATTTTGTGTTTTTTTATTTTTATTTATTTTTATTCATATAATAAAATGATCAGCATCCATGACCATTAGGTGGTATTACTATGGTTATAATCAATCTATATTAATATAAATAAATATAACCATGTAATATAAAGTAGAAATTTAAACGATGTATTTAATTAACCTTACTAATAAAGCACTAAATTAAATTACAATAAATAGAACATAGATCTAAGTATCGTTAAAAATTTAAATTGTTTCAAATTACCTTTTAAATTCCACATTAAAAAAAAAAAAAAAAAAAAAAAAATTGGTAACCTCTTACTGTACTGTTATATTAAAAACTATACTGTTTTAATCATACACAATGGAAAAAAAGATAAATCGAGGTTATAAATCCATTTCTATAATTTTAACTTTTAATAATATTGTGTTTCTAAAAAATAAATTTTTCTTTATTATTATTAAATTTAAATTATAATAATTAACCATGCATATTAAAAATGGTAAAAAATATTATTCGCATATTTTTATACTGTAAAGTTAATGTATAATCCGAAAAAACATATATTTTCGTCTAATTTCATATTATTGATAATTTATGTTTGGTATTAAAAATAAATTAAATTAAAATATCAATAATATTAAAATTAGAAGAAAATATAAAAAAAAATTGACATTAAAAATGAATTAAATTTAAAATCATATTTGACGTAATAGTTACTTGTATAAAAAATGTTTAGCCAGAATATTTTTTGTTCTAAATCATAAAAATAATTAAAATAAGCTATTTTGAATTCCGTAGAAAAATGTTGATGTTTGAAATGTTTATGGCAGCAGTTCCCAAACTGTAAACCGCGGTGTCCTAGGGGCACCGCGAGGAATATCTAAGGTTGCTTTACGGTTCATAACAAATAGTTTAAAATGTTTAGATTTTTTTTTCCTTATTGTTTTCGTAAAAATTTTGTAACAAATAATGAAATATTTTCTATTTTATATTCGGACATTCTCATTTTAACCTTATAATTTTTGTATGTAATAATTATAATAATAACAACAATAATTATTATTTATTTAATTTTTAAGTTTAAAAATTCATTAATATATAATTAAGTTAAATTTTAATAAAATTAATAAAATTAGCAATCAATGAGTATTTTTTTTGTCCTGTCTTTCATGTTACTCACAGCAGGGCACCGCGGCTAAATTGAGTCCAAAAAGGCATTGCGAAAAAAATTTTGGGAACCGCTGGTTTATAGAATAAATACTTGGTTTCCGTTTGCCACATGAGTTTTACTATCATCGCGATAAATTATCATACTCTAAAATATTTCGTAAAAAAGAAAACATTATGATTCAATTATTTTAATATTACACAGAAAATAATGTTCGAGGGAGAAGACTCATATAAATAATTGGAAGAATTATATCTTTTGAGTACACAAGATGTGTGTGGTTGTAAATATATTACATCAACAGGAAGTACTAGTTGAATACTTCCGGTATGCCCTGAAAATAATATTGGTGACTACACACAATCTACGATTACACTGTGAATACATTATCTATATTAATCTTAAAACGTATACACGAAGTTGGAATTTTTTTTTATGGGTAAAATTATTTAATTTTACAAGGGAATATAATTTCACATTCTCTATTTTTTCATCTAGAATAATACACGAGCTAAATACGTTAAATTCTAAGTTTCAACAAAAAAGTACTCTACTAAAATATGATTTACAAAATAAATATATTTAAAAAAAATGTATTTCTATTCTAGAATTGTGTTGATGTATGTTCAGATTTAAAATGAATAATTTTCCAGTAAGTTTATTGTACAAGTTTTGGATATTTGAATAAATATGTCAAAAAAGGTGCAAAAATATGTTGTTAACTTGTAAAGTTGCCAAACGCAATTTAAAATGAAATAAAATAATAATAATAGAAATTCATACAAAAAAGGTCATCTATCATATTTTTCCCTGTTCTTTGAACGTTCCCCGGACATTTGGCTGGAGACCGTTTTCATCAAGCCAGAGATGGTCGCCAAAAGTCAGAACAAAAACTGCCTTGGGAAATCAATATGACTGGAGTTTTTATATTAATACTTGTATTTTTTTTCGCCGCAATACATCATTGGAATATTAAATATATGCATTCACATAGAAACACTTCAATAGTCGAGAATATGATATTTTAACGGGGTCTTCCAAGACATGTTCGTTGTCATGGACCAAGAAGACACACGAAAACTATAAGGTCCATCGCACAGGTGCCCGTAACAACTACCATGATTTAGTTAATATTGCTATTATTATTATTATTGTTTACATTGTCAGTTACCCTTTAGCCGTAAACTCATACGCAAATTTATATCATAATATCAGTGCGATTATATCTATGTGGACCATACGAATTATTATAATGGCTGGCTGCAACCCAAAAAGGCTACCAGCTGGCATTCTCCATTATCGGTATTATATTATTCAGACCATCATAAAAGAGAAACCCAAGTAACGGAAAAATGATATTAAATGTAAACCATTATCATATTTTCTATAAAAAAATAAAAAAAAAAATGGATTCATTTTTATGATTTTAATTTAATTTATTCATTTAAAATGATGAAAATAAAAAAATTGAAAAACATTTAAATTATTTGTATGATTATTATTACATGATTAGAAAAACTTTAACAGTTAAAAATAGTCCGTTTGTCGAACAATTTGAACATTCAACATTTGAACATTTACATGATATAAATAAGTAAACTAAAATAATACATCTTATAAATAATTAAGATTAAATTTTAAGTTTTGTGCTAACACCGTCAACTCTGAGGAAACTGTATGTTTGGGTACACTTTCACCACGTCAAAAACCACTATTTCAATGAATTGGTGGTCTGTCAATGATAATATGTATGCAGTGTGTATACTTTGGACAGCGTGAGGTTATTGCGTAATTAAATAATAAACTAAGAACGTGATATTATGAAAAATATATACTACTAAATTGAAAAAAAATCATAATAATTTAATAATTTAAGATAATTATATACATATAAATGGTTATTGAATTATAATTTTAAAAGAATAATAAATTATAAATACATTGATTTTTATCAATGGTTTTTTAATATTTATTTTAATTTGTTTACTATTTTTTATAATTAAAAAGTATTTCAAATTCATATAATTAAGGATATAAGATGTTTTTGAAATGAAAGAAGAAAAAATCTCTCAAAAATAGTAGCACTTTTCCAATTGGCATAATTATAACTTTCAACAATGATGTTTGTACGAATCAAAGTCTTGAAAATTGGAGGATCCAAAGAAAATCTCAAGAAAATATAAGACTTTCAAAATATTTATAACACACGAAAAAATTATTTTATATCAGTCATAAAATTTGATTAAAAAAAATTCTTCATACAATATATGTTATTTTTTAGGTATCAAATAAAACAATTTAATTATTGAGAATTCAAAACAGGTTTGAAATTATTTTACTTTTCATTTTTGATATACGAGTGTTATTAAAATAATTTAATATTTTTATGATTAACTATAATTTTTTTAATTTTAAAGTTTAATTAATATTATACTGAACATATATTAATTTATTTAACTTTATATCAAAATTAAACAAGGGTATAAATATTGGAATTCAATTATTTAATATAAAAATACATACAAGCCCTAATTTATTTATAATGATATATGATACATCTAAGTGAATTTAAATCCTAAAATAATAAAACTTACCATGAATTAAAAATCAACAAATGAGAAATAGTATTTAAATATTATATTTCACACTTATTTAGTTTTTATTTTTTCTACATTATTAATACATTTACAACATTTATAACGAAAAAAAGTAATTTGTCTTTTTATATTTTACTTAAATTACTATACATTATAATCAGTTACACAGTTTTAATTTATAATACAGATTTTTTTCAAAATGAATATAATATAAAAACTTTAAAATAAAAATATATTCACACATCCAAGACGCATATTATATTTAAAAAGAAATATAGCACCGTCGAATTAGTAAACAGGCAATTTGCATCTGTCATACTTAAAATAATGAGTAACTTTCATAAGAAATATTATACAAGTGGCTATATAACAATAATTAATTGAAAATATAAATTCTGCAATTTTCTTAATAGATATGGCACGTTTATAATATGTACTCCTTAAGCAAAACTTAACGACTTCTACTGAGTTATAATCAATTTAAAACAGTTGATATAAATAATCAACTTCTGTAGGATTTGTAAAAATTTGTTTATAATAACCGTGGACAAGCACAATGCATACTTCTGATTCAAGATTGTATAAACTTATTCGAACAATATTATAATATAGAAATGTTATCCATTAAATATAAATTATAAAAAAGATGAAACGAAAAGTAGTATGTAATTTCGCAACGAAATGGACTGCGAAAAACCTATTTAGCCAACTTTTAATCCATTAAATATACATAGAGTAGATATTCACATCCTGATCATCCTATAGTTTTAAGAAAGGAAGAAAAGGAACGACAATCTATGTACATCGATCAATACTTATAATACAGCTGATTTGTAGGGACACATAAACAAACACATACATTTACATTTTTTATATGATAATCACATCCTAAAACAGATGAATAAATGACAAATTAATATTTACACACAGTTGTTGACCATCTGTTTTAAAAAATATTCAGTAAAATACTCTAGATTAAAAAAACATAGGTTATTGAAAAAATTATATTTTAAAATTCATAAAATAAAAACAGACTTCCATAAGATTATTTCTGATGATGATTATAAGCTATTCATTACATTTAAAAAATGTATTTTTCATTCAATTAATAATTATTTTAATAATTTAGATCAAAACCTAATTTGTTGATGGTATATTATATTTTCAACCATTAAAGAAATTGTAATAGCAGTGTTATTTGACTTCAGAAAAACAGAAAGGCCAATAGAGTAACAGAAAGTGAAAAATGACCTAACCTAATCAATCAATCACTTGTAATATACGTCTGTTCTTTACACTTCGAAAGCGAAATTTTGTTCAGCCTACAGCCATATCTTAATGCCATACCCATGCTTGGAAACCATTGCTTACATCGACACTTTTCTCTAAGGACCAATTTATGTTTTTTTCCCCTCACTATACAACTAATGAATGTCAGCTTTTCCGTCATTGTCATCTCCGACATTACTTATTAAAAATAAAAAAATGTAAAAATGAAGTCACCCACGTTCTACTAAAAAGGTTTTCCTTTCTCTAAAGTGTTTTATCAATACTTTTAACGAGAACGATAAGTGAATTTAAAATTTGTTTAATTATGGATGTACAGTTTCTAAACACTGAATGAGATTAGAAATTTACTGGCTCAATAAATAATTGAACTGAACATTACAAATTACAATACATTGCTTAATTTATAAAAACAAAAGAAATTTAAACAATATTTATTTTCATATCAAATCATCAATACATAATAAAAAAATATTTTTAATTTAATTTTTTATATTTATTTACTTGCTAAAAATCGTTAATATTTAATTGTAAATCAGAGTAATAATAAAGATTCAAAAATGAATTACAAGTATTGAAGTGAATTATACTTAACACATTAAATACAATCATTACGAAATACACCTATTGCTTTTGCGTTTTAGGTATTCTTTACGTTCATAATTTGGTATAAATAAATTATACTTCAAAAAATTACTTAATATAGAAAAAATTTTTTTTTTTTTAATAATATACATTTTTTAATGAAGAATTGCATTTCATTAACTCTAAAGGTAGTTCTAAAATGTCGATAAATGTTTTATAATCACGGAAGAATAACGAAAGTTTACCCGTAACGTCTTCGATCCAAAACCGAAAAAAAAAAGAAAGTGTTTTACAACATTTTTCAAAATAGATTTTTCTATTTTAGTTTAATTTACGTAGTAACTTAAGATGTACCTTTATCTTACGTGTTTAATATTAGTTTTTGGTAAATGATTAGTGACTTGTGTTATTATATTTAGTAGTGATTTTTAAAATTGAACAATGTGTCACTTGGTATAATTTTCAAAGAATTAATTTGAAATATTTATTTTTAGTTCACAGTATAGTCTATTTATTGTACCAAAAATACACATTAGGTTAAACAATTATTAATTTTATTGCATTCTCATTCATACTATATCGATATAGTTTCATATATATTATACTACTTAGGATCATCGGTTTATCAACTAAGGTAAACTTATCACAGAAACAAAATATGTAATCAGTGGATTTTATATATTGGATGGATAGTAAACAACATTAAAAAAAACGCATAAAAACCAAAAACAGTAAAATATATTATTTTATTTGAAAAATGTAATTAAAGTAGGTTGTTAAATAATTTTTATTTTTTTATTATTTTATTTTAAAAATGCGAATTTTCATTTATACGATATCTAAACAATCCACAAGTAATTCTCCATAGATTAACTATACTTATGTAATGACTGGGGTATGAAAACTGTGCTTAATAGCAGTTAAAAAAAATAATAATAATAATAATAATAACCATCGTTGTAAATTAATTACTTCTCCGTTTTAATCCGAATTTAGAATGATTCAAATAAATGCAATAGTAAAAATAAAATTGTTGGTATTTTTCATACAAACAATTCATATTTATCATGTTTTTATGTTGTAAAACCAATTTTTCGTAGGCTTGTTTTTAAAAAATTTAAATCATTAATTTCATTTTATTGAAAATAAAATATTTCCACGTTAATAAGTGTTGTATACATTTGTAATCATTCATTACGTTTATCCTGGCTACTACGGGCCAATGTTGGCATGTATTTGAACAATATAATGTATCTTTTCGAATTCTATCATGAAATGAGGAAGAGAAAAACATAAAAATTCACCTCGTTTTATTATTTTTATTATCGTATTATTTATTTCAACTAATTTTAAAATCACATTTATATCATAAAATTTAAGGGTGCTTAAATCGACTTTCTTAAATTATCAACATCTCTTCTGCTAGTTGGTTGAAATTGTACTGGCACCAAGTTGTAAATTGTTATATACAATGGCATCAAAGACCCAAGACACGTTTACTTGTATTTCAAATGTAGCTTCAAATGTACGTCCATCCATTGTGAGACCGTACATTATGACCATCCTAAATTTCGTGATTTGCAAGCAAGAAAAGCATTTGCATGTCTCGTGCAAAAATAATTTTGAATCGTCTAATTGGCCAGCAAGAAGTAATTGTAAAGTTTCCGACAGAGTGGGTATAGGTAACAGTAAAACTTTTCCTGATGCGCAACACATATCGGCTGATTCATGAACGAATTTTAATGCCTGATAAAATCGACACACTTTGTCCACTGGACCGATACCAATTTTAGAATGCGCAGAGTAATTAATAACAGGTGCGTATTCAAACGCAAGACAAACAATTTATATACATGTTAATGCACGGAATTCTCTCTAAATATCGTCCTCTAAATGTGGCTATTTGCTGTTCATGTACTATCTTTATTTTCAATATTGATTGTCAAAGATATTCAAAATGCTGTTCTCAAGATACTTGTGCATAACTCAATTACTAATTGTTCTAATTCTTCGAGCTGTGTTTCTTGCTGTGATTTGGTTGAAGTTCTCTTTCAACACGTTTTCGTCGTGCCTTTCTGGTACTCTGATTGAGGAAGTTAGATTTTTTTTGTGGCATTTAAGTTCAATAGATATCGTTAAACGAAAAGCAAGTAAATAATATTTAAACCTACGTTTTCAAACGTTTTTAGTAGTACAGTTTATTGTTACCGAGATAATAATAATTATGTCAATAATCTAATTCTACCACCATCCGTTTTCTTGAATTTGGTGTTTCCATTCTCTTCCATTTGTGTACCAAGTGTCACACATCAGTATCTCAATACACAGAAAAATTATTGCAAATTAATCTCTTGTTTAAAGATCAAAAAAAAAAAAAAAGAGTGAGCAACGTTTTTGGAGAAAATTATAGTAACTCTTGGAAATTATTTTCAGCAAAATAGACACGTTCACCATTTTCTATATACACAATGAGGTGTATGATGGTGGGGTTTCTTTCCGTTTTTTTCGGTTGTTAAAGCAACAACAAAACAACAAGTGCCGTTTTGAGCCTTTTCAGGTGTACTGTTGCTTCTCTTCCTTTTTTTACGACAAAAGGTAGCCTGTCACTCTCCAAGATTTAATCTATCCCTATATAGAATTTCATTAAAATCGGTTAAGTAGTTTCAAAGTCCATCGAACACAAACCGTCAAAAATGTCATATAATATATTAACTGTAACAAATGTTCGATTTATTTGATAAACTTTTTAAAAATTGTCTTTTATATAAACCTTGTGCAGACAATTACAAATGAAATAAAAAAATATTAGTCAAATTGGTCAAGCCGTTTTTAAGTTATGGTATTACCAAGGGAAATAGGGATTCATTTTTATGTACATAGATAATAATGAGAAACAATAAATCTGATTGAAGATCCTTCTGTAAACACTCTCAAGTTGGCTGCATCCGGATTGCATGTCAAAAAAAAAAAAAAATGTCCGAATTATATGCCACGTCTTAGAAGGCAACCCACAAGTGTATTTATCATGCACTTATGAGTACAACTATAACTTTATTTTGATTTTATGATATGGTTGTTACAACTAATTACCTTCTAGATTGAAATATTTTTTATATTTGAGTAAACATTTCCATAAATCCATATTTATATTTTATTTTATTATTATAAACAATTGAATTATCATCTTTATTATTTTTAATATTTTATACTGTCAAAAAAACTCCACCAAATTTTATAATGTTATTATCTATTTTAAATGTCATGTAAAAATGTAAAATATGTTCGATTTATTAACCTAAACTACAATTTTTTTATTTAATATTTAATATTAACAGTGTCACCTTCTCCAATTTGGTAAAATGTTTAATCGGATATAAAAATATTTCAATCTAGAAACTAATCGGTTTCTATTCATTCTATACAATGTATTGTATTTGAATTTATGAGAGGCGAACTCGAATACTTAAAGAAAATGTTTAAGACCATGCAGATTTAACATCACTTACAAGAGTTATATGCAAAACTACTATGAATATTAACATCTTAAATATTTTAACCTCTTGAACGTTAACTATTGATTAATATTGAATGATGAATAGATTCCGGTAGAAATTAAACTATAAAGTTATCGCACAGGCAAAGTTTGCTTTCATGAATATGAAAAAAATGTTAATCTCTAAGAGTATGAATATTAGGATGAGGAAAATTATCATACAATTATACATATGGAGTGTGTCAATGTATGACTGCGAAACCTAGGTACACAATAAGGTAGAACACCAAACCAAAGAAAGCGTATTCAGTGAAATAAATGAACTCATAGAGATACTCAAAATCATCAAAGTAAGGTGATGTAACATGATTGGTCACATATTGAGGCACGAAAACAAACTAGTTTTTAGAATTATATGAGGGAAAAAAGACCAAACATGTCCATGAACTTCATTTGTCGAGCAAATGATCTCCGATCCTAGACTGTCAAACTATATAAGAACTAAAGAGGTTAGTTGGTAACAGATAAAAGCGCCGAGTGCGTGTTCGACTACGAAACTAACCATATGGTTGAATACAAGAACAGAAGAAGAGAGTTATCAAACAGAGACCAAAAGTAGTTTTTCGCAATCGATGTGTACAAATTGCAAATAAAAGAAATTTCTTTGAATGATGATTTTGATTTAATTTGGAAAACAAATCTAAACATGATAATAATACCTATATGTAAACGTATGTATACAATATAATATCTACATAATTGCATTTTTATATCCAATCATTCGTTTATGTGTATAAATATATATATGTACAATACTACAATAATAAACGGAAACAGCAAACATAATTCAGATAGTACATCATAACATTATCGTATGAAACAGGGCTTCGGAAATTATGGAATCGGAATATTATGAATTTATAACTTGCACCGAACCAATCTAACGCTCGTTTAAAATGTCTGCGAAAACAGCACTAAATTACGGGGCTTAATAATCTGGCGGATTAGAAAAACTTTTCACTCGGACCATGCCCACCGCCGTTTCAGTTATACCGGCCAACACTATAACTGATTATCGTTATTATAACGATTCCCGAACCATTTGCGAAACGTCTTTCTTCTTTTCTATTTTTTTTTCTCGGCTTTTCGCAGCGCTGCTCACCAATATTTATAGGTTCTGCATATATACAACTAAACCGTAAATGTAAACCCATCGGAATTTATGCTTGCTCTCACCGCAATACATTTCGAAACCAAGACAATATATTTTTTTTTCGCAAATTTTCCATTTCTCCCGCCTAGCAACCATCCCCTATCCCTATTTCGTCACCAATAATTATCATTTTCAGTCACGAGAAAATCATTATCCATGTCTGACGCACCAACCATAATACACCACTATACGATGTTACCACTACCACGTATACAACTATGTTCGTTCGAAAACGACAACCACGTCGACGACGGTGTGCTTTATGTGCGGTCACCGAAAACCCACATTCTATTACCGTTCCTACGGATAATACACTTTTGAACCTTTTTTCCGTCTACCAGGTATACATTATGTGTATAAAATATGTATGTTATATATATATCGTTTTGATCCGTTCTCGGAAACGCATAAACACTTTTATTTTTATTTCATTCGTACCTGGACGTTTTTCTTTTTCTCGCGCTATACATTATTTTACCATTTTATACATATTACATGTACAGAATTTTTTCCACTTCATTTTTCGGTCTATTTATGGGTCTCTGAAAAAATTTAATTTTAAACAAAAAAAAAATGTCTACTTTCTTAGTTGCTTCTTTTAACATGATCAACTTTTAACTATCAAACATTTTTTTATGATTCATTTTTATTTAAAAAAAAATTACTTTTTTAAATCGGACATTGACACAATAATCCATTTAATATTTATTTTATATACTTAACTACTATGAGTACCGGAATTTCGTGGGATAATGATCTATTGTCATTTAACTCCAATCATTTGAACTTCAAACCCTTATAAATAATAATAATAATATAAATAATAAACTACCTGTTCGATATTGTATTTTTATACATCAAAATTCAAAGAAAAATATCATGTAAGAGTATTTGATAAAAATTAAAAATAACAGTAAAAAATATAGCTTTGTAGTAGAATCTTTTTTTGTTTCATTATTTCCAGTTACTCACCAAAAACATAGATGTTGTTTGTGTAAAAACCCAAAAATACAAATTTAAAAATAAATAGTTATAATGGAGGGAGATGGAATAGGATTAGTGGGTTGATTACCTTCCTCCTTGTTTAAGAGATCAGTTCAACTAGACTGTCTGGTGGGCCAAATAAAATAGTTCTTACTTGTTCCGTAGTAGGTATTCGGGTGCCGATGAGTTTGACACTTATAACTATCGTAGAAGTATAATGAGGTTTAGATAAGGTGAGATAGACCCAGGGTTAAACGAATTGAAGTTGGACACTTTTCAACACTCACACAGAAAACTCAAATCGAAAAATGAATTTAAAAGTGAAACAGTCTCATGTAATAGTCACTTGTCATTAAAGTATCCTTGATTAATCTATCGGTGCGCACGCACTAATGACCTAAGATCAATAACCTCTTACACACGTATTGGTGACCTATGGGCAAGAGCGCTGAGAGAAGGTTGTGTGTTTCTGTTATATAGGGACTTATGGTGGAATGGACCTTTGACGGTTCGACCTATATAATTTTTTAATAGATTATTTTTAGGTTAGTGTTTGAATTGTGTTTTCTATGCGCAAGAACCATTAGTTGTTGGTTTTTATGTGTTAGTAGCATCATTAGAATTTATTTTTGACATAATATATAATCAAATGATGCTCATCATTACACTTTTAGAAATATTTTAATAAACTGGTATTGGCTGAATATACGCAACAAAATAAAATATCGATATTTTACAAAACAAGTTCTTTGAGAATAAAAAAAAAAATAAAAAAATTGAAGTTTAGGATGATTTATTTGAGAAACCAGTAATAATTTATTCTTCTGATAAAAAATGGCATTGCGATAGGGACAGACATAAAATCTGCATGATTATAATTAATTCATTTATTCAACCATTCCAGTATATTTAGATTTTCCATCCTTAAGTTTGACTTACGGACATAATAAAATGTTCATGTTTCTTTTAATAATGTCAGTCGTTGATCTACGAGATTTGAGTGTTTCCCATTTCACTAATTATGTGCGGTGTATATTCGTATGTTTTCATAATATATCTAAAAATATAGTAATCATATAATCTAACAATCGTAATTATTTTACCGATCGTTAATTAAATGTTTCTTATCTTCATATATAAAGAAGCGCTGCATGTAATTTTATTTATTTATTTTATCAATTTAAACAAAATAAATAAATATACCAACAGGACGTTGTATTTTATCTGATTTATATGATAATGAAATGCATTTACCTTTTATTGAATTCATAAAATGTTTATCCTTTTCATTAATGTCAATAATATTTAATAAAAAAAATAAATAAAAAATATTTCACTTCCACCAAATTACTGTAGGTGGATGGCTTTTTAAATTAAAACATTCATGCGAAATAATATCAGTATTATACTTATATTTATAATAGTAAGAAATCATTGTTAATTCTTATTATTAATAATAATATTTTTTATACTTCAGTAATAACATATGCGTATTGTATCATATATATACAAATTGTATAATTATTTAAATTAAAAATTTATAAAAATAAAATTATAATATATAATTTCGTTATGAATTAGTTAAATTTGCATTTTTTAGACAATAAAATAATAATGTTAGAATAGAAATATTTTAAAGTAAAATATTGAAATTATTCAAGTGATTAAAAAATAAAGATTTTTCTACATGCATTCTCAAATTTTATATTGTATTTACAATTGTAATGTAATAAAAAAAAAAAAAAACTGTTGATTTATGTTCAAAAAAATGTTGTTTTTAACTGAATGAATCAGAATGTTTATATTGTGGACATTTAATGTGTGTTTTAAATGAGATTAGTGTTACGTTTCAGCAAGCAACTGGTGTTGTAAAGGTTCTCGGAAAATAAAATAAATTATCTACTAAGTGTATAATCCAGTTAATAATATAAACTTACACATTCAAATGTGGTAATAATTTTAGCTGTTAAAAATACCTTTTACTATTTAATTTTTATTTTAAGATCATTTATATTATTTAAATGAGTAATAAAACATTATTTAAGCTAATGTTTTTATTTGGACGAGAATATAATAATGAAAATGTTTAAACTAAAAAAAATATTTACTTCAAAAAATTCGTTTTTGATTATAAATTAAATAAAATTGGTATAATTATATAAATGTAACATTTATAGTCATTATTGATATACAACTTAGTGGTGATGATACTCCTAAAATTAAATATAAAATCATTCACTGAAATCATCTAAAATAAAAATAGACGTAATACAGTTCTTTGTTAATTTATTTTAATTTGTTAACATGAATTGGCAGAAAATATATAATTTAAATACTAGTTTAATTTCATATAAATTTAATAAAACAAATTATTTTATTACTATCACATAACAGTATGCTAACATATATTTAAAAATAGTAAATATATTCATTTTTTTTCACTGAAACCTTTTTAATTTGATATTATAAGGTCGTCTAAGCAATTTACTTCATTTAAATTGAAATTTACAGAATATTTTATTAGTATACTCGTAATGATGTTAAAAATCGATGATTTTAAATCATCAATAAAATGTTTTATTTCAGAGCATTCATTATCTTAAGTATATATTTACAAAAAATGTTAACGTTCGATTTGACAATTAACTTAAAAAATGACATATTCTTTTTTGTAATATTTTTATTATGAAAATTGATAATATATTTACGATTTCAATGATTGAACAAATCAAGTATTATTTTTTTGTCACTATATTTGATACATACGAATACTCAGTATTATCGATCTAAAGGTAAACAATTAATCACTATTTATCGTTTCCAATCCAACCTAACATATAATGTGATATAAAAAATAAAAATAAATAAATATTATAAAAGATCAATATCATTATGAGTATGTTAAATATAACAATATATCATTAAAATATTCAGTAAGATTAGTTTATAAATCATATGGATGTGTGTCTTCGTTCCTAAACTAAAGTACAACGGTATTTTGCTATATATTTTATTGGTATTTTTGAATCTTTTTATAAATAATAATAAGTTATTGCGTTTTAAAGTATTTAATTTATTATTTTGATATTTATTATTCTTTGTATGTTCTTAGAAATAATATTTACAAAAGTTCTCTTTTTTTTTTTTTTATTATTAATTTATGTTTGTTGTAAAATCGGCAGAAGAGACCATTAATTTTATATTTAAACTTACAATTGATTTTATTACATTTATTTTTTTTTTTTATTTTTATTTTATCTTAAGTATTGTTGAACGAATTACTTTTTTTAATGAAATATTATAACTTTTTTATTCTGTTAGTGATTGGGTTAGAGTACTGTTCCAATGTTATGTGGAATCGTATGCTCGGCGAGTACTTTAGAATAGATTAAACCTTCGTATTTTACGTGTTAGAAGGAGATGACGATTCCATAGGTTTAGCAAATGGGTGGTCTTCCCTGGACATATAGTAACCGCAGCATTTTGAAAAAATGTCGTTCATGACCACGCGTTCACGTTCATATTTTGTGAACGACACATAAATGTCACTTGCTTTTCAAATGGAAGAACGCAGACGTGAATGACATATATAGTTTTAATGAATTTGAACGTTTTTTAGAGCGTTCGAATCAACTGAGCATTTTAAAAATATAAGTATAAATAATAAATATTAATCATAATATATTTAATTATAAGATTTAAAAATTAAGTAAAATATAACTAAACATTTTTTTGAAGATTCCAATGCTGGTAAATGGTGTATAAATGTACATTAAAAAAAAATTATTAAATTAACGAGTTCTATTTTCAATTGAACGTTCCGAACATCGAAACCGTGGGTGATGTTCGTGTATTCTACATAACATACTTATAACTGTTTCATCTACTATTGAGGTTTGAGATTATCCACCGAAATGTGTCTCATTTTATCTCATACATTATTTTTCACCCATATTTTTCCACTTATAGTTAAAAATTAATAATATCTCTGACAATTTTCATTAAACATTATCGCGATTTTTGGAGATTTTGAATTGTTTATAATGAACATGTTTTTCCACTATTTCGTTACCTTTTATTCCTAAATAAACAAGTTTCCACATTAAGTATACTTGTTTGATTTGTTCAGTAGTTTTATTTCAGTTGTTATTAATCTTGGTTGCTATGTTTTTGGAATCGAGTTGATTTTGAATGTTTTATATAGTGCATAAAGAATTAGTTGGAACAGTGGTTCTCAATTTTTTTTTTCATGATCCCCTAAAATGTCACTAATATTTTGAGTGACCCTTTTAACTACCAAAACAGTGATTAATTAACATGATTAATAAAACGTTTTTATTGGCAATCCTAAACTTTTCTTAATTCTAATTCTCAACATTGATTAGCATAATGAGGATTACGAACACACCTTTCAAGTTATTTTATATATTGGCGATCCTAAAGATATTGTTGATGACCCCCTTGGAGGTTGAGACTCTAATTTTGAGAATATCTGGCTTAGAGTAATGCGATTTAAATGATATTCCAATGCTATATTTTCGAATGTTAACAAGGTGATTGTATTATATGTTATAAATATAATTGTATATATATATATACATTTTTCTTTGAATCATTCATATGCTATTTTGAATTACATCTTTTACTTTAAATATTTCTCAATAATTTAAACTAAGAATTAAAAATTTTGTATTCTAAAAATAAAACAAATTGTAATAAATACATAATTTCCATCATTTTGTTACATTTTTTAATAATCTGCTTCTAATGAAAATAATAATTTGGTTCTCTTAATTTTCTTATATACTCTCATAATTTTCATTGGGTTTGCATTTTTTTTTTAACTTTTTAATTTGACGGATATATAATACAATTTCTTTTTTAAATTTCAAATTAAATTAAATTTTCCAAAAATTAACACATAACTACAATGTATAAATGTGTACTTTTATTTCTGTAGACTATCTCATTATTCGGTTTGCATTCAACACGTAACGTGCTTTGTGAATCAATTCAATTCATACAACGTAAAGATAAAAAGCATTTGAAACTACGTGACATGAGTAACATCACATAGTAATATGCCACAATGGGGTATTTCCACACACACACAAACACACATATATGTATGTTATATATGTATACTGTCGAATATGTGAGCGGCTGTTTGTGTAACTAAATAACATAATTTTTTAAATTATGAATAGTTATACTTAGAAAAGTTATTTACTTTGAAGCGGAAAATCAGTAATGAATTAATCTGATTATATTGTATTTACTTCTTTAGTACTTATTATACACGAAATGAGAATATTTGAACTATCTAAATAAACCACCAAGTATAGTTTCACAGATTTATATATCACTATATAATATAAAAGAAGCAATAATTTAAGAATTTAAAACTTTATATAAAATATGCAATAAGTTGGTGTTTAACTAGATAAACAATTCTTTTTATTATAATATTTGGGACAATTTTAAAATTAAATACTTTTAATAATATTTAAATACTATTAAACTATTAAATAGTATTAAATACTATTTAAATACTTTTAAATACTATTAATAAATTAATACTTTTTATCGTTCGTCAATTTGGTAAGTAAATATTGTAGATTTGTAAACACAGTTTGTAAACAAATTATTATTATTATGGTCCCATTATCAATGGGATGTGTAATAGAAAAGTTACTATAAAAACTATAGAATAAATCTGGTATATATTTTCTTTATTTACTTATGTATTAGGTATTTGTTTATTAAAATTCTATGATGTCATGTTTTGGTAACATATTTACTTCTATTTCAAAAACAATTTTATGAGTTTTATTCTATATTATTTCTATTACTTATACATTATACAATAATATGGATATTACTGTTGAAATGATACATATTCAATTGCAATGGAATAAATTCCATTAGAATAAAAAAAAAAAAAACTGAATACTTCCTGTTCTT
Organism: Sipha flava; assembly: GCF_003268045.1. Taxonomy (NCBI): domain Eukaryota; kingdom Metazoa; phylum Arthropoda; class Insecta; order Hemiptera; family Aphididae; genus Sipha; species Sipha flava. The sequence continues at coordinate 1,027,109 of NW_020271727.1, forward strand.
TATTTTTTTTTTTTTTTTTTTTTTTTTTTTTTTTTTTTTTTTGATACCCAAAACAAAATATATCTATAATGAAAAAGAAAAACTAATCAAAACAATCATTACAAAAACATTGAAAGTTACTTGACTGTTAAATATAGTACAAAAAATGAAATATATTATTTGTTTACTAAGTGTTGTGCAAAAAATAATAAATGTACTAAATTTTCTTATACCATCATAAATTCGTCCACTTAAAAAAAAATGATTTTAATTAAAATATACTGATTGAATTAAGAAATATTCTTTTGATATTTAAAAGTGCGATATTATTTTTTTGTACTACTCATACCGCTTACCATTTGAAATATTTAAATGATTCACTTCGCTACGTCACAGGTATTTTTATCATAAATATATCGATTACTTTATATTACCAACATATACCAATATCTATAAATATTATATTATTTTAATGATTAATAAATCACATGGTATTGTATTATATGTTCATTCAATTCCATAAAGAATGGCAGATACAATTTATTATTTATTTACAAATTATGTTTCAATTTTTTTTAATATATTTAAATTCAAAAAAATAATTTTATTCTAAATCATTTTAATACTGGTATTTTACTTTAAATGTATATTGTTTACAAATTGCTTTTATTTAATAACACTTCTGATTAACACGTTTATAGGGTTTTTCCATTTCAAAATCATTTATAAAATTTACAAGGAATTATTTTTAAATATTGCAAACATAAAAAAATTGGTGGAAGGAAAGCAACAAAATAATTGTTTTCGTTATTTTAGGAACTACCGTACTGTTATATTGAATCTATTCTGTAAAATGGAATTTAATTTAATTTATATATATATATTATAACTAAAATTGAACATTCAAAAGAAGTTCCCTTTTAAGTTTATTTCATAATATTATTTATTTATTTCTGAACTTCGCCACCAGATATGTAGATTTACACTGAATTGGTTAATTTATAGCTATAATAAAATTTGAAAGAAAGTACACCATATCAGGCCTAAGGTAGAATAATGATATGATGAAAATATATACTTCATATACCTATTTATACAATTTTTATGATTTTAATAGTGATGGATCTAATACTGATAACACTGATTTTTTAAATCGAAACGAACTTGAACCGAATTTTAAATTATTTTTTCGAACTCGAACTAAACCGAACCATCATATTTTCTACCGAACCAAACCGAACCTATTATGATTTTAAGTCGAACTCGAACTCAATACTTTTTATCAGGTACATTGTACATACCAACAAATTAAATAAACCATAGTTATTTATTACTGTTGTATTTTAAGTTTTCGTATTACCTATGCTACATTTTAACTTTTAAGTCCAAGTAATTGTATTATTTACAATACACTTAAATTTTAGATAATTTCTTATTATTATTATTATTATTTTTCAAAACCAGTATTGTGCTCTCTCGTGTTGTCTTGTAGATTATAAAATATTCATTGAGTATTGAGTATTGAGTGTAATATGACAATACAATCAGTATATTTTAATAATATATAAAAAAAAATAGTAATAATAACTATAATTCACAAATATAGTAGAATTTATAATGTAAGACGTAAGTTGTAAACATGTTTTTATTAACAGCACAGTCACGGTATCGGAATATTACAATGGATTTACCCAAAATAAATTTTAACCTCTACAATAAATATGATAAAAACAAAAATAGCTAATTTATGGATGTAGATACACTGCCTCTATTGGCGATAAACAACTTATTAATGTTTTGGTCGGCGGAGGGTGGATGTGTAACATGCGACTGGAAAAATAACATTATTATTATAATAATAGTTATAATTTATTATTATAAATAATGCATAACGTGCCCTTTAAATATTATCACTTTCTATGGCCAATAGTTTAATTATTTCTAAATAATCATTATCAATTTTTTTATTTTTCAAAAATAATTTCCGAAGAATTGTACAAATATTTGGTTTTCGAACTATTATAACCATTAAGTCTGGTTCGAAAAATATTTTCAAGTTCGATTTTCGAACAGTAAAAGATGCTTGATAGTTCTGTTCGATTTGTTTTCATGCCAAGTTCGAATTTCGGACCGAACTGAATATCAAGGGTTTGGTACGGTTCGGTTCGAGATTCGAACATTTCGACCCATTACTAGATTTTAATCACACCTACTATATAAAATATTTTTATACATTTACGTAATGAAATAAAAATCTAATTTTCAAATGATTACCAAAAATCTTAAAAATATGTTAATCTCGTTTTTTAGCGTTGGCCCTTAAATAAAGAAAGATAATAAAACACTTAGATATCCCTCTAGAATTCTGATTTCTTTTTCGGATATTTAGGTCTTTCACTTTTAGTTTTAGTCAAATTGTTGAATTGTTTTTATTTTTTATAGTTTTGTTATGATAATTTCTTTGGTTAATTAGGAAACATACTTTTTTTTGTATTGAAAAATTATACATCACCACAAAATTAACTCAAGGAAACTAACTAATAAAACTGAATTCAACAAAAAGTAAAATTATTCGTAGATTATTCAGTATGACACGAATGCCAACCGTTTATTAAACGTTTTTTTATTGTTACGTGCATAGACATCAAAAACCAATTAATCATATTTGTTTTAGCCGATGTACCTAAATTAAATTAAATGTATATGTATAATACACAATATTGAAAATTAAATTTGTAGTATTTCATAAAATAATCGATAAACCAGCCTCAACTAATAATTAATGCTCTGCACGGACCGTATTTTTAAAGACTGGAGCGAACTGAAAATATTAACAAAAGACCGATGTCAGACCAAACCGAACCGATTAATAAAATACATTTTAGACCAAACTGGACTGAATATTTAAAATAATTTGTAAGAGTGAACCTATACCAGACTACCAGTTCGAACTAACAAATTTCGAACAGTAATAGTTTACGGTCCAGACTAATTCAAATATTTTTTTCGAACGGGCCGGATCAAAAATATAATTCGATAGAGTGGACAAATGATTTGAACTAAAAAATTGTTGGAATGCAAGAATCTTGAATCATACCACATAATTGGTAATTGGTTTGTATTACATAGCAAAGTACATACTACATCGTATGTAAATATAAATTCTATCGGTCAGCACTATACCTTGGCAGCTGTTTACAAACCCTTCTATGTCGCTATTCCGTATTGCCTCCACCATAACGAGAATAATTACAAGCATTGTTCTTGAAAATATTCTGGTTAATAATTGTTTATAGGTACCATGAACGAGCTCTGATATATATATTCCCTCAAAGAACACAAAATAACGGTGTAAGGGTAAAATATTGATTTCCATGGAAATATAGCTTAAAATAATTGTTTAAAGGATTTTTAACAATCTGTAATCGTCTAACCGAGATCGACCAGTCCGGACCGAACTGAACTGAAATGATTATAGTTTATACCAAGATCGGTTCGAAATCTTTAATATAAATATAAAATCGGACAAAACCATTAATGCACCCCTTTTTTGTACAATAAGACCGGACTGATATAAACCGGACATTGCAGAGCACTCCTAATAACTAATGCTACTAACTCACTCATTCCATTATTATATCCTTAAAAGTTCATTCCAAGTAGGTATATAAAATACATTTTTTCTAAGGTTCAGAATAAGTTGGATCGCCTATGTTATGGTTAGATTAAATATATATATACTAGCTGACCTGACAAACGTTGTTTTGTCATATAAATTATTTCTAGAGAATATTTTGCTAGAAAAAATAACTAATTTAATACAAGTGTGTAAGGATGTAGTAGATAAGTGGAAGAGGTATGGAGTGCTGTGAACGGTGATGAAATATAAAAACGAGAAACATCAAACATTTATTTTTTTAATAATTTATTAAAATTGATTCTTTAAAATTATATATATCACTAATTATGATAATATTAGTAAAAAACAATATCAATCCTTTAATGCAACAGAGTGTATAATATTTTTTGTTTTCCCAACCTTCGCCAATACAAACTTGATGGTTCGAGAGCACGCCACGTATAATTGTCCGTGTGAAAAACATGATGAGCTCAAATATAAGCCAAAGACAGACATCGTTTGGCCTTGAGATTTATTGATAGTCATTACAAATGCCAATCTAATTGGAAATTGAAGGCGTTTAAATTGTATTGGCAAATCTGTGGGTATAATAGGGGTTCGCGGTAATAATACATTTTTACCTCGGAATTCGCCATTTGAAATGATGGTTTCGATAACATTTTTTATTAATTTTTTAATGGCTAATCGCGTGCAGTTTTACAACCGTGGTGGGTTTAAATTACGAAGTAAAATAACCGGAAATCCAACATTTAATTATAAATAATGCGGTGGCATGCCTGGTAAATCCAATAAGTTTAAAAACTGTTGGATAATTTATAGCTTCAGTAGCATCGCAAACTGTATCAATAGATTTATATGACACCAAGTATCTTGATAACAAATGTTGTATCTTGAAATTCAATTCGTTGATGTCCACATTATTTGCTGCTAAAATTGCTCTTTCTGCCAGCCACTCATGATTTGTATTTTTCTGTGTACATTGGGAAATATCTGGTCAATGAGAGCATCTTGCGAATCAATGGTTGTGCAGAAATCGGTCGGTAATTGTATGCATCCCGTTCTATCTGTAGTAACTTTTCCATCACCGATATCTAACAATTGTTTTGAGAATCTTACACACGCAACTTTTTTTAATTGAATCGCAAGTATCGTAATTGGTTCACTCTCTATCTTTACATAAATTTCGACCATGAATTGTTGACAAAACTCACGACATCGTAGAATAACGTTTTCCTGATCACATCTAATCATCAACTGATATGCATAATGATCCTTTGAACTAACATTCTTGTTTGTTTTGGCACCTGTTGCGGGATCTTGTTATTTAATATTTATGCAATACCCGTCATTTAATACCAAAAATAAAATTAGTAGTTTTTAAATAGTATCATTTAATAATTCATTTTAAATTGCGCAGTTATCGACCAGGTCAAAAATTATTTAATTAAACTACTATGTATTAAACAATAACACTTAGGATTTTAAAAAACTGATAAGAACCTATTCGCAGACCTACCAAAAGTATATTAAAAAATGTCATTAAAATCGGTCAAACCGTTTCGGAGGAGTATGGTCACAAACACTGTGACACGAGATTTTTATACATTATATCATATATATATTGAACCTATTTTTTTTATACAATCATAATAGACATCATACTAGAATTCATTATTGACATTGAGTAAGGACTAAAATTTAATAAAACAAAAAAATAGTTTTAAATTTAAATATTTAAAAAAATAAATAGAAAATTGTATACTTAAATTTTAATAATGAATGTATATGATATTTATGTATATGAAGGGTACGTGAAAAACGGTAGTGGTCCATTTTTTTTCGATTTTTATTTTATGGCTTTATTCGATAGCAAATAAGGAGTAATATCAACAGTTGAAATCGATTTAGTGAAAAAATCTTTTATTCCATAATTATTAAATTGAAAAGATAAGGTATACTGGTGAAGAAAGATTTGCACCCCTGAAAAATTTACAGAAACATTTTTTTTTTTTTAATGCAGTAGTCACTCGATAATTCGAAAAACTCCATAAATCGTATTAAATGCTTAGTCCTCTGAAAAACCTCTATAATTAAAAGAAAATACATGTATTCCAGTCTCCTCGATAATTAGAAATGCCTGTTGATGGGACTCACTCTACAATTACAATTTTTTTTTCAGAATCTCTATAATTCGAATTTACTTTAACGTAGTTATACGTATGTTCATGTGTATAAAGTACATTCATATGTACATCTATTTGACATACTCGCAATGAAATGAATAAGGACGGAAATTAAATATTATCGTATTTTATAAATTTTATTTAAATTTTTATCTACCTGATCTAGACTTAAAACATACTATTTTACTATTTTTATATCAGGATTACGAAAATATTTCGAACATTCTGAAATATACGAAAAAGGATACAATACACTTTCCAATGCTATCAGTAAGTAAGATAACGCTATGAACCAGATTGCAGCCAACAATTTAAAACAAAAAAAAAAAACAGATTTCTTTAAAATGTAAAATACAATAATATAATATAATAAATAAATGTTACTTAATAAATGTAATATATATTACATAATATATATAATAAATAAATTTGAATTAATAAATGTTATAAATGCATATAATTTTTCACCTCTCTTTTTTTCCAATTAATTTTTTTTCCTGGATTATTCGATCACTCGGTAAATCGAAAACCTCTATAAATTAAATTTTTACCTTAGTCCCCTGAATTTCGAATTATCGAGTGACTACTGTATATATATGATAATATTTTTACTGCCATGTATTAGTTTTCTAAAACAAATATTTAAAAATATAATTTTTATATTCTTTGAATTTTTAATATTTAATATTTTTAAAAAAAATATTTGCAGAAAAATGTATCTTATACAAATATAAAAACGTAGTATTTATTTTACAAGACTTTTTTATTTACAAATATTTTAAGTTTAAATTAATATTAAAGTGAACTTGAATTTTATTGATTAGCTCCTCTTTCATTTAACTAAATTTTAAATACTTTTAAATAATTACGAGTTAATTACTAAATAATAACTACGTGTTTGAAATTCATTTTAAATGCATTGAACATCTTATAAAAAAAAAAAAATATCTTTATATCGAACATATTTCTAGAACTAGGGACTGGTACTATGATTTTTATGATACTGGTTTTAGTTCGAGTTTTATAAAAATACAAAATAAGGGTTGAAATTAGGGTTCTATATGTAATTTTTAAAAATATATTCTGTTGTATTTTTGATACTCATTTAAATAATTACATATAATTTGTTACCGGAATTATAGATAATCCTTCATAATGCATAAGTATACCTGATAAAAAAGGAACTCTTCTTGTTTTTTGTGGCAGCCAAATCATTAATGATTTTTTTTGTATCAAATTCAGCTGTCCTGCTTTTTTCGATGTTTAATATATTGATGTTAGAGAGACGATTTTGGAAAATTGAGTTTCGTAAGTAATTTTTTATTTATTTTAATTTTGAGAATGATCTCTCTGCTAAAGCAACTGTTACAAGTAAAGGTTAAATAAATAAGACATGCACTTAATGCATCACTATATATAGTGCTAAAATAATTTTCTAAAACAAATATGACAAGATCTTTTATCTCTTTAATTTCTAAAATGTTTGCAAACCACTCTCTTATAGAAAGTAATTGACGTATAAATCCTGGACTTATGTCATATACGATATAACTCTACAAAATTATAAGAAGATTTGACTATTTGTCTTCACTCGAAACTAATATAGATGGATGTAGAAAATGTAAATAGTCATTAACTTTTTTAATACTTCAAATCTAGAGTCAAGTTGAAATAATACTATTTCTATAATTGGTAAAAATACGAGTGTTTTAATTTTTAAATTTCCTTCTGTAATATTTAGTCGGTGGTACATTGCTTCGCTTTTCATAAAAATACATAATAAATTTGATATTACCTATCATAAATTATGCAAGCTAATATCCTGAACCAAATGTAGTATATTACCTATTAAAATACTTTAATAAAAGATTCAGGTTAACATTTTTATGATTCTATAAAGGTTATTACGACCATAAGAGTTTCTCGAAAGTCATCGATTAACATTATTATTCATGATTTTCTAATGTTTGTGGGAAGCAAAGCATTAAGTGTTTGATTTTTTTTGGTTGCTTAAAAATTAATAATTAAACAACGATATTCTAAAATTAGAGTAGATTTGTATTGAATCATAAAACTAATCGAATAACCGTTTTAGATAAAATACGACTTACAAAAATTACAATTTATGTGTTGTATTCTATATTCTGGAGTGAGAGAAGATATTTTTATATTGATTGTACAACAAATGTATTTTTTTAAGTTGTCATTTAAGTAATCCAAACATTTCTAAACGAAATCACGATAAGATAAAATAAAAAAAAGTATTGTCGACACCTTCTTTCCATTAATATACAAGTATATTACAGTAATACCGATATAGTGCGACTCCAACCAGAGTATAAAAAACAATATTGGCAAAACCTTAGAAAATAAATAGATAAAATCTTACATTAAAATGTTTTCTGGTGATTCTGACTTGTGACATCTGTGATTTTTATCTTTGAATTTGGCATTGATTGAATTTGAACATGAATCTCAATGGTAGTATATAGAAATTTTATGATAGATACGTCATATTTACAAAATATAAATCGTATTTTTTGTTGTATCTTTTATAAAATTTGTATTATTGATTTGATTTCTCGAGATGTTGACGACATTCCATAAGTAGTGATACATTCTTCTGTGGCTTTAAAATAATAATAAGCATCCAGTTTCAAGTGTTTATTTTTCCTCCAATTTTATTATCAAAATATTATGTGAGTACTACACAAAATAAAAAAAAAAAAAAAAATATGCACTACAATTAAAATTATAATTATTCATGAAAAAAAAATCAATTGAATTTAGTTCCACGTGATATTAATATTCTGGTTGAAATTATAAATTAAAAAGCATTTAAATAAATATATTTAATTTTAATTTACGCTGCTGTTATGATAAAATCAAGAATTTAATAAAAGCCAAATGAGCTACACTAAGCTATGTAGTTAATTTTTTGAGTTGGAATTTAAAAAAAAAAACCTACATCATAAATAAAACGATTGATAAAAAGGTGCATATTTATCTTATAATAATTCAGAATATGAACGCACACGAATTGTATACAATGAAATATTCTTTTTCCTGCATAAATCTCCTAAGTGACAATTTATTTTTATACATTTATTATAGTAAAAAGTTTATACTATAATTTAGTATCCATAGTAAATATGGCTGTCATAGATATGAAAAATATCCATTGTAACTAAATTTATGAACACTGTAACCTTCATACTATTTCGGGGTTTGTATATTATTTTTATACTAAATGCAATATTTAAAATGTTACAATAAAATATAGTCAAATTATAAATTGTTTTCATGTACATAATTGGTACTAGTTACTCCAGTATACTATACTATATATTTTAATATATTCCAATGTACAGTTGTATTTATATAAGAAAACATAAAATTATTTCAATATATTTTGCTTTAAATTATATCAATAAAATGAAAGGCAATTAAAATATTCGTATACTGACTTACCACTCATGTATAATTTTTGGGGATTTATATATTAGAACTGAGGTTATTATGACTATTTCTATCGATTAATGTAATTTGGCTAATTTCTGTAACGTTATAATAATAAAGGTTTTTAACCGGTAATCATGGGTAATTTTCACATTTTTATATACTATTTATACAAACAGTATATAAACTCTAATCCAGAACACAATATATTTGAAAAGAGTTCTGTAATTTGAATTCGTTTTTATTTTTAATTTTTTTTTTTTTTTTCATAAAAGTACACTTTTTTATAACCTTTGAATCTTTTAAACTTGATTAGACAACAGCATGCGCAGTACAACATTATTTTTCTTAAAGTTAACCACCAATTTTAGTTACTTTTTTTTGCATAATTTATTAATGAATATTGGAATTTGAACCAACTTTTGAAGTCCAAAATTGATCAAGTTACAGAAATTCAACAAAAAAAAAAACAAAACATTTAAAATTATAATAACATGTAAACATCGTTTTTATAAGTAGGGTTGAAAATTTCAAACTTAAATAATCTTAGATAATTATTTTCAGAGTAAAAAAAAATGAAATCCATGCGCATTTTAGTTGTTTTTGTAAATTTGCTGTTACTTGGTAAATTTCAGACTTAGAAAGTTGGTTAAACCACCAAAATTCATTGAAAATTAAAAGTAATAAAAATGTATATATTTATGTAATAATAATGAGCCAAAAATCAAAATTCGAATTATAAGGCTCTACACAAAGATATTGAGTGTTATCAGTTGTCGTTTACACACTACATTTTAATGATATGAAAATATATTCAATGTAAATCAGTTTTGTTTTTTTTTACTGTATAATTAAACATTTTCAAAGAAAATACATTTTAAAGTAGTTAATATTTTATATTTACAATTTGATCAATTATTTATAAAATTACTTACATTTTTTGAATTAATTGAATTTTTAAACGAATAAACAATATTACAGTATAATAACAATCCACTGAATTTGATTTTTTTTTTTTTGTTATATTATATAAAGACATTGTTATTTTCAAGTAGAACTATATCTATATAAACTATATATTTTGAAGTAGAACTATATATATCATTTTAATTAAATTTAAAAATTGAACATACATTTTTAATAAACACAGCAGTTAATTACTTCTGTTTCTTCACTTTTCCAGTCAGTAGTATTTAATAATAAATACCTTGTCTCTTATCATTTTTATAATATTAAAATACGAACCACATTAAAACATTTCCTTTAATATTGACATCATATGATTACGATCACTTGAGAAAATGTCTTATTTGTTTGCAAAATCGTCAACAAAATCTGTACGCACCCGGACTACAGTAGCGTCCGTAGTAACACCGTTCATATGAGTATTTTTATATTCCTTTTTTTCCTGCCGCTAAAATTTCCGTGAGGAATACTAGGACATTGTTCCTTTTAAGAAACAATCGTTATTTTTTCATATAATATCGCTTAAGACTTTCTTTCGAGACGAGGTGTTAAAAACTATAATCTTTGATTGACGCTAAATGTAACGATAACGATTTTTTAAATCGCGTGCCTTTACGTGCATATGCAAATGACATAATACAACGCAATCACAATTAAAAATGTAACTTACAGCAATACCTAGTATTTTAGAAAATTAGAACTTCCGACTAAAAGACAAATTAAATTAAATTAAAAACATTTTCAAGATTTGAAGTAAATTAAATTTCACTAGTTTATGCCATATAAACAATAAAGTAATTATATTATATAATATTTATTTTATTATAATTAGTATGACACATTATATATTTATTTTTATTATTATTATTATGTTTTAAATTGTAATACATATAGTAATATACACATATGATATAAATTAAATAATATTAAATAATATTTACAATTTGTGCATAAATAACACATTACTGATACTAGATAAATTTATGTACCATGGTTTATTACTTGTCAAACGGATAATTAAACACTCATAATTTTATGCGTCTAAAAGATAAACTCTTCATTCCAATATTAATTAATCATTATATCACGTTACACTGTATATTTTAAAGCTAAAAATAATTTATAAACTCAAATTTGGGAAATAAAAAGGATAAGAGCTATAAGCTGCAATAGTCGTTATAAATACGACATAATTAATTTAATGTAATGCAATTACATATATTTAGGTTTCATGATGTCTTTTTAATATATTCAATATTTAATTACTTTTTTATGATGGTTTTTTTTTTCTAACTCATTAGTTTTTAGTTTGTGTATGAAATTATATAATCATTTTTTTTCTCCAAAAATTATGAAATACATTGATTACTTAAAAGTAATTTGTTAGTTTTGAAACTCTAAACTAAATATGCTGGTTTATTTTTTCTATTAAAAATTCGATTTGATATAAGTTAAAAATAATTTATCGTATAATTTTATGTAAATACTTATATTTCTCCGAAAATAATTGATTTTATTTGATCGAACACTTTTTGATGATCGATATATCATGATAGTTAATTAACAGTACGGAAATGAATTTTCGTACTGTTTATAAAATGTGACATTATTTATAAAGTTAGTACAATACGTATAATTTATGTAGTTCATAATGAGTTTCAAATAACCCAGAAAAAAATGTTTTGATGAAAAGGTAGTTAAAAATCGAGTCTGAAATGTATTTCATTACATCCTGACTATCATAAATTGTTCAAATAAAATCGATAGTTTTAGAGTTCTCTTTCTCTCTATTTCTCTAAATGTATTTATGTATTTTGCTATAAAATAGACGATTCTTAAAATTAAGACTTAATATTTTAGTCAAAAGTTTTAGTCGAAAGGTATCTATGTATTACATTATTAATCAGCTGTGAAGTTGTTTATCGTTAAACTACACATTTATAGCAATGTAACTTTGGTGTAATTAATTGCACGCAAGTATTATGTAAGATTTACTACTTTTTACTATATACCACACTATAATTGGATGTTTTTTTTTACGACTTCAATAGTTACATTTGAGAAAATAAGTGATATTAGAAATTACTCACAGGCAGTTTTATTTTTATATTTTATTTTTACATACAACCAAAGGATTGGTTAAGTGTTGGTAGATCATCACCTTGTACCTGGTATACATTAATAATAAAATATTGTTGCTGAGATTTACGCAAGATATTTTACTTTATAAGTAAAAATTTTCAAGTTAAAAACCAAATACCTCCATAATATAAATGAAACTAATTTTCTAGTTTCAAATTTTTAAATCTCAAAACCTGTTATGAATCTAATTTAACGAGTCTATTTTTAAATGAAAATTAAGGTTTTTAAAAGTTTACATATTTAAAAACAATTTAAAATAATAAAATAAACATCACAAATATAATAAACATTTATTATAAGTCAGTTATTTGTATCCCTTTAAAATCCTATATCACAGACATTTTCTTTCAAAGTTTTGTTATTTATATGATTAAATTCAGGGTCTTCATCGACTATAAGTATAAAAAAAAATATATAGATCGTTGTTGTAAAACAAATTGTTATTAAAAATATTCAATCCGATACAATGACTAATACGGGTTCATAATAATTATTTAATGAAACAAAAGTTTTATGAAAAAAATCACGTTCTTAGACAATACTATTAAAATAAGTAAATAGTGTACATATCGTTTATTGTTACACATCATTTAACTAACACAAAAAACCTTTTTTATGGTATGAAAATGCTCTATAAATTGACTTGTTAATAAAACCATGTAATCACTAACTACAAGAACACTTAAACATATAAATTAAAACTATTATTACTCATTCAAGGATACTAAATTTTATAAAGATATAAGTCATGACACATACTCAAACACCCTAATTGTTCGATTAAAAATGTTTTTTTTTACCATACATCATAATATCGATGATTGGTTTAAACTTGACATTATCAAGATGTGTAAACTATCTTTAATTTATGATGTTTTTCAAGGATATTCTTAAAATATTTTTAGTATTTTAATTTTACAAAAAGAAAAAATATTTTAAAAAAAGTGTGTGCATATATCAAATGAAATATATAGAAATTCGAAGTAAGTAGAACAATTTTATATATGACCGATAAATAAAAAACGAAATATCCTCACATACGGCTTATAAACTTAATATTATATGTCCACAATTTAATACACGACTGACTTAAAGTAAAATAAAACTTTAAAATCGTTATTTATTTTCCCATTATTTATGATAAAACGATAACTTAATGATATTGAACGATGATGACTTATTTATTTACTTATTAATACCAAATCAACATTTCTTTATAAGAGCACGTTTATCCACTGAAAAATTTTTAATTAAATATACTGGCTTTTGTTAAAAAGGAACGTTTTATAGATTTTTAGAAAAAATAACTGTTTCAAAATAATTGGTAAAATTATAATAGTAAAAAACATATTAAAATAATCATTGATCAAACCATAGTAAAATCTTTTACGAAAACTAAACATAAAAAAAATTACAACTATGATGATAAAATAAATAGATAATGAATTGAAAATTAATGAAAAGATATTGAACAGACTAAAATAATACATTTGAGACGAGATAACGCATCAATTAGTCCGAAGATGATTCTGACAACAAAAACACAATATAAATAAATGCTATAAATTAAGCAACTAAAAAAAAGCGTCTTTACAAACACTAATTTGTATTAATCTCACGATAATATTGAATATTTTAACTTACTTATTGAAATCATAAAAAAAAATATTTAAATTGAATTTCGAATATTTCTTTGCAACATTACAATTTACATTTTTAATAAATATTTTCACGTCTAATTCATAGAGAATAAATACTCATTTAGATTTCTGTACTTATTAACTCAACGGAATCAATCTGAGTGGATTATAATCAGAAATGTACAGTTATCTACATTAACCGAATCAATAGAAAAATAATTGGCGTGAAAATCATTTGAGTAATGGAAATCACAAATGTATTATACATAAATTAACCAGTATAGCGGTTCTATTGTTTTTCGTCAATTTTGAACAGCATATAAATAATATTTATTTATCTTCACACAGAAATCGTAATGGAATACCGCAATAGAAATAGAAGCACCAAAAATTTATAAACAAATCTCTCAGTGTGTAAACTGTCAGGATTATGGTAAAACGCGGTACCAATATTATTGTCATAACGAATAATGCTGCGTCCACTTCAGTGAAAATCATGGTTCGTAGTCGTGTACGTAAAATCCAGTATTACCAGCCAAATATGCTCATTGCATAAATCACTACACGTGTGACTACTAAGAATGCACTGTATTTTAAAAATAATGGCCCCATAAAATAAAGTGATTCGGCTACTGAAAAAAATATAAATGATGACCAGGTAACCATTTTATTCGTTCTTCTAAGATAGGTTTTGAAACTATTCTGTGTATTAACTGATTCTCTGACATTTGAAACACCCAAACTATTAATGGTTAAACATAATTTAAACACAATCCTTTCTATATAATTTACACATTCTTTATAACCGATTTTAAAAATATTCTAACCTTCCTCAATATACTTCTGTCCGTATATAATTTTCTATGTCCTTACAACTAATGCCCTAAGGGTACAAGCTCAATTGCAATACCTGTTTATATTCCATGTGATATTTATTAATAGACTTAATGACTAATGACTAATGTACAATTCATCTTAAAATATATTTTAATATAGCATTGACAACAAACATATATTTCATGCCTATTGATAATATACGCATAATCAAAGACACCCTGTACCTATTGGATAGACCATCCTTAAATTACTTCCCATTCGCTAATTATTATTTGAATGTCAATTTAATGTAATGCCATTCCAAAACACCAGTAATATTATTTACATTCTACGTATATACATGTACATCAGTCAGAACACATTCTATTTTTGATATGTATAAGAGAAATCAATTCCCCGTTAGAGAAATATCGTGTAAGGTATGTTATATTGGAAATTGTAATTTTGAAACAAATATTTTCTATCTAAAAACAATTAAACTTATATTAAACATGTGTTTCATAATTCGATGGAAATAATTGTTACTGTTTTCGAAATAAATGTCAAATCGTATTTTTAAATTATATTACATAAGTATGAAAATTATTTTAAATTTACAGAAACACACCTGTATTATACAATTTATTGTATATATTGTCTTTTATATTATTAGTTCTCTAAATATAATGCTATTTAATAAGTTAATGTGAAGTAAAGGCATTGATAATATTGAGAGTCTTAAATGTACACTTAGACAATTAGTTAATTTAGGGATTTGTTGTTATTTAACTTAAAGTATGTATTTTTAATATGTATATAACAATTTAAATTTTATTTTTCGTCGAATAAACTAGAAATGTATATACAAATAAACAAATAGTTTATGTATATAGAATTAAGTAAATAAATTATTAGCCAGGAGTGGAATTATATTTAAAAAGTGCGACCGGTTTCGAATTGAAAATTCATCATCAGGTATATACTCGTACAAAAGTCAATAAAATCGTGACTTTTATTAAGTTGATTTGAGTGTATACCTGATGATGAATTTTCAATTTGAAACCAGTCGCAATTTTTAAATATAATAACATTGCAGGTCAAACATATACATTTTTTAAATTTATTTATATTTATAAACTATTCGTTTATTTATGTTTAATTATTAATTTAAGATTATTAATAATTTACTAATTTTTAATATTTCCTTATTTTTTATTATTTTATTGTTTAGAAATATAAGTTATAAAAAGAGAAAAATAAAATATTTCCTACAGAAATGAGCTCATAATAAAAACATTCAGTGCTGATATTAGAAATTTAAATAACATTGAACAGCTACTAGAAAGAAAACAAAAATAATTTACTCTATGCGACAATCAATCAATCAATATTTATAATTTTTCAAAATTTTTTTCCGAGTAAGAAAAAATGTAGTTAGCACTTTTAAATTTAAAACACAAAACTTGACAAATATGACCCATTTTATAAATATAAGTATATTTATATACGTTCATACACCCGTACACATTTTATATATATATATAGATATTATATATATTGTATATAAGTTACAAGAAAGGCATCCAATGTCGTCATAATTCAACGGCCATAGGAAAAACGTTTAGTAGAAAAAGAAAAAATAAAGAAAGAAAAAGAGAAAAACAGGAACCGCGGGTGGAGAAGTTGGCGAGAAACTTTATCAGTTCAAAGTGGTCCAGAAAATACGGGTGCGACTATTGATTGTTGCCCATACGACATCTGGCGAACTAACGCGAAATTTCGTCGGTAGGAACCGAGTTTAATTATGGGCCGTCCCGACGACTTTTACCGGCTTTTCTGTGGCAACAGTGGGTCTGAAAAAATAACGAAAATGCCAACTTTACTGGGGAGTTTGATAGGCTAAGTGGAGAGGGTGTCATAAGAATAATTTATTAAAAGTAAAAGTTACCCCATGATAATAAATAACAACTTTATGTTGTGAAAAAAAAGTATGAAAATCTTGTCCAGTATAATCGTCCCACGGTGCTCCTTTTTGTCAGATGACATCTGTTAACAACGCAATTTCCTTTTGATATTGTGGTTAAGAACTCCTTTGTCAAAAAAAAATACCGTGTTATCAGGGGGGATTGCATTTCCACTTAATTTCTCGTCTACTGTGCATAAATAATATTTATAAATATAAATATACATATTGGAAACAGATATTTTTTGTTTCATTATGTGTCATTTTATTATTATGATGATTTATAAACGATAAGATGCATTGCCTGATAATCATGTTAATTTGTTCAAAAATCAAAATTTTCGTTTTATTATTATTCTGATTAAGCGATTTCTGACTAGCTAAATTATTCAGTATCGCCTGGTTGATATTTTATTATTTCATATTAGGGCAATTACTATTCAATGTAAAAAGTTGTTATGTTCAGAAAATCACATACCCGTTTTTTTATTCTAATGATATTTGTTTTTAATTATTTATAAACACAATATTAATTTACACACATTTCAAACTGAATTTATGAAAATCAATATTTTGAGCAAAAAAAAAAATAACTACTAAAACCTAGTCCCAAACTGTTTCAATGTTAAATAATTAAATTCCTTTAAAAATTCTTGATTTATGCACATTTAAAGTGTTCGATAAACTATTTTGTCCAATTTTAAGTTCATATATTTTGTCGTTTATGAGTTGAGTGTGTGAATAATATATTTATCGTTGTATGTGTTAATGACAATGTGTTGAATATAGGCATTGTTTTAAATCATAAGCATTTTATTCCCTTGTAGTGTTCAGCAATGTAATGATTTTAAATAATGCTTAAGCGAAAAATTCCTAAGATTTTTATAGAATAGCAATACTATGTTAGTTAAATTATACATTTTAGAATAGTTTTTAATCAAAAACTAATTTAATCAACTATACATTATTTTAATAGTTTATTTTGCATTTAATTATTGTAGCAAATAGTTGAAGTGTGATATTTTGAATTGCAAAAAATATAATTTTCTTCAGATAAACATTTTTTGATTTCACATTTGGTTTTGCATGTGCATTAAAAAAAAAAAAAAAAACATTTAATAATTGTGTGATGTTTTCTTTTTCTTCCGACCATTATTAAGTAGAAAAACTTCACATAATATTTCATCGTATTTCTCATTTGTAAGAAAAACGATATTTTTTAAAACTTTTTCAGATTTTATTTAATGCAATATAAAAAAATTCTGACATCTTTGTATAATAATTAATCAAAAAACACTGAATTGAAACATACATTTCATTAAATCAATAACATATTTTTTATCACTTTATCTGTCTTATTATAGCATTATTTTACCTATTTATAAATATAACTTGTTTATAAAAAATTTATTTATAATATCACATTTATGATTTTCAAACATAAAAATGTGTTTAAAATATAAATGTATGATACTTACGAAGGTACACTAAAATATAATTTTTTGTAAATTATATTCATTGCCTGCTCAAGGTTTGATTTTCTATAGAATTCCGAATTCATAAATTTGTCGTTAACAAATATATATATATATAATATATTATATAAACATCTGAATGAGTTTCAATATACAAACTAACCGAATATCTGTAAAATTCCAATAAGATATAATAGTTAGACTAATAATTATAAATTATAAATTAACTTATTAAAAGTTCATATGATTGAATGACAGTATACGAAAACAATTTATGGTAATTGCATTTACTCTGCGATTGATATTGACGCTCACTCAAAACGCTGTCACTTTGGCCAGTATTTCATTACACTAATTACATTGGATATACCTAATGTAAAAATTATTTCGCAAATATTGAACAAAAACACAAAAGCCCGACTAAAAACACGTTTTCCAAAATTATAACTGAGCCATAATTTACATCATAAATGGATTTTTGAATTTTACTAACTAATTTTGAATAAAAAAAACTATTTATGATATAATGTATCGATCAGCGTTATACAATTTGTTATTCAATTCGTGTGCGTTGAAAATTGATTAAAAATTATATAATGTCTATACGAGTAGTATTATAATTAAAGATACAAATTGTTTGTGCATACTTCGCTTTAACCATTGAGAAACTATCTATTTGCAAACTTGTCAGCACTACAGATTAACTTATTCACTGTACAAATAATATATTTCATATTTCTCTGATCATTTTTACCATTGTATCTTGAATTTAATCTTAATTTTGTTAATTTCTTAAGAAAATATTAATATCGAAACTGGATAAACAGAGTCATTTAATGATTTGGTGAAATGAAGTATGGTTCAAGCAATTACTTATATTAAAATATATAGGATAAACAATATTATTAATCAATATATTGTTAATCAAAACATTAGGTTTTCGTGGGCTTATTATACGAATAAAATTTGAAAAAATAAATAAAAATACTTGTACTCGTATTCGTATAATGTAACATGATCGTAAAATTATAGTACATTTCGTGTTTAACGTGGACTTTAAAATTGTTATTTAATGGAAAAATTTTTGAACAACTAGTGGCGATATTATTGTTGTAACGGTTTCTAAAAAAGTCGTAACACGTTCAAGTGCGCGTGTGACCGTAACATATCGATGTCGTTACTTACGTTATTTTTTATTTTTTTATTTCTATTGTGTTTCAGAAAGCGTTCAAGGTAAATTTGAAAGGCAGCTTTTGGATGACCTCCTAATGGAGTACAATCCTCTGGAGAGACCAGTATCCAATGAATCTGATCCACTCGAAGTTACATTCGGCATAACGCTACAGCAGATAATAGACGTGGATTGTATACTTAAGCTACACTTTATTCGATCGTAAAACGTTATATTGTGTGGAATTGGTTCAACGACGTGCAGTTCACGCAATACAAAAACAATCAAAAAAAAATTGTGTCGTCAATCCTTGGTCCGTAGTAGTTTTTAGCGATGAAATGTTTGTGTGATAAAAACAAAATTATCTGAAATAATTAACGATTTGCACGCGCTGCAATGATCCTTTGCAGCAACTCACAATGGCAGTGTATCAGCTAATGTTTAATTTAAATTTTATATAAGATTAAAAAACAACAATAGGTAACTGTTGTATAATGCCTACTTATAAAATATATACATAATAATGCAAATTTCACTGTAATATGCTTTTAAAATATAAACGAATTCTTGGAAAACATTTAAATTATTAATATCGGGGCACATTTTAATGACAATCTTCAGCATTAATTTTTATCGCTTAATAAAGTATTCAACATATATGATAAAATATTCTCATTTTTATCAAATTTTGATTTGAACAATTTTAGTAATTCATATTCAAGTGTGTTGTATCTAAGGTTAAACATTTATTTACAAGGCAAATTATTTTTACATAGGTACATTTAGTCCTTAAGTACGAAATTATGTATCACGAAAAATAATAACACATTTTGTGGGTATTGTTTCGATAGAAACAAAATGTAAATCACTATGTTAGGTATAATGATAATATTTTGAAGTTATAGTTTATATATATATATATATATATATATAATTTATAATTATTTATACGTATTTATTATTTATACGGTATTCAAGTAATTTGAAAACAATGGTAATGGGTTTATTATATTGTAACTTTCATACTGAAATGTAAATGCCGGTGAACTATAAACCATTTAGATGTATTGAAATACTTGTTTATGAATATTAATTAATTTAGTGAACTTTTAATTTAATTTAACTTTTCTGCAAATAAACAAGTTAATTTTATGTCTGTGAAGAAAGGTTGTACATATATTGTATATTTAGATATCTATAGTGGTCAAGGGTCAGTCATCTATTATCCAAAATAATATTTGGCAAGGTTTTGTACTTAGAGTCGTTGAGGTAATGTAATTTTCATCAGCAATATGACATTATATTTTAATTTATGAATAACTTAGAAAATTAAAAATTATAATATAAATATAATATAAACATATATAATATAAATATATATATCAGAAAAAAATCGAATTAAATCACCATTTATGTTTTACATTATTAATACATATATTTTTATATCATTAATTTAAATTATTCGACCATAATTTAATGTAGGAAAAGTTTAAAAAAGTATATACAGTTTTCAAAAGCTCGAACTAAAATGTTTTTTTTTTATCAATATTTAATATACTATAATTTATTTATAGTAAAAATGGCATATTTAATTAATACGAACACTTTTAAAATTAATCTTCATTTGTATTAAAATAAAAGGAACACCCACATTGATATACAGTGTGTTCAACGATAAAGGTAACACAAAATATTTCGAACGTATGACCTTCTATGCAATTTGGTTTTTTTTAATGCATAGAGGATATAAAATTAGATTTATTTTTGATAAATCTTAATTTTTAAAAAAAAAATTCTGCGAATGCGAAACAAAATAATTTTTTTTTTAAAGGCACCCCCATTTTTGAGTTCAAATTTGAATTATGTGATTTTTTTTAAGCAACTTTGACCTTTAAAGTTTTGCTCTATCTTCAAAATTGACTGATTGAGAAAGAGTTAAATTTTCGATTTATAACATTTGTATTTATCGTATTTTTCAATACTCTATTTAGAGTTTTACAAATTTATAAGTGATTTCGTATGAATTTTTCTTTAAAATTAAGTGTACTGTCATAAGTATAAGTAATTTACATTACTTCCACAGAAATTTAAACTCAAATTTCTTGTAAATGGTATAATTTTGGTTAATTTAAACCAACACATAAACAAACTAACACATATTCTATTATTTTAATTCAGTTTTAAAACAAAAATTTGAACAATTAAATTATTTACAGGGGAGTTCTGATTAAATTTTACAATTCATTGTATACATTTTTCAAATTTATTACCATTATTTGCAATGCATGTTTCACACCGTCGCAATACTGTTTGTCGCAGAAAGTTCCTCGGTTAACTGTGCACACGCAATAATTATTTTATTTTTCAAATCTTGAAGATCATTTGGTGGGTTAGAATATATTTATAAATACTAGGCTTAAAGGCTAGAATAAGATAATTTAATACTTTATCAAAATCCAAATTTTGTTTTAAAACTGAATTCAAATAATAGAATATGTGTTAGTTTGGTTAATTTATTTATGTGTTAGTTTTAATTAACCAAAATTATACCATTTACAAGAAATTTGAATTTAAATTTCTGTAAAAGTAATGTAAATTACTTATACTTATGACAGTATACATAATTTTTAAGAATAATTGATATAAAATCACCTTTAAATTTTTAAAACACTTAGCAGACTATTAAAAAATACAATTAATACAAATATTATAAATTGAAAATTGAACTCATTTTCAATCAGTCAATTTGAGGATAGAGCAAAACTTTGAAGGTCAAAGTTGCTTGAAAAAATGCACATAATTCAAATTTGAACTCAAAAATGGAGGGCGTCAATATTTAAAAAAAATGTATTCATCAAAAATGTCCTATACACATTACAAAAAACCCGAATTGCATTCAAGGTTATGCGTTTGAAATATTTCGTGTTACCATTAACATTGAACATACTGTATAGAGTACCTACTCACATAGAATTGCGATTTTATTGATTTTGTATATACTTGATGATGAATTTTTAATTTGAAACCAGTCTTAAAAATACTTATAATAATATTCCAAAATACGCATTAATTAATTAATATATTTCTAAATATAAACTATTTATTTATAAATTAATTTACGAGTAATTATCATTTACTAATTTTATTTTATTTATATTATTTTATTACTAGTTATTACATAATTTTATATTTATCTTGACTAAAAAATGTAAATAGTTCTTAATGATTATATAATAACGATTTTGAATATTATTTAAAAGTGTGATAACTATTGAATAACAATTATACTTGAGATTTTCAAAAACTACTGTTGTAAAATAAAAAGAAATTCAAAATGTAATTAAATAATATAATATTGATACGAATTGATGTATTATTCATGATAAATATATTACACATATCAATTATGACAATATATTACATGCTATTTTAAAGTCATTCAACTTGGTATTTAAACATATGAAATAATATAGACTTCAACAAATTCTATAGGTTTTTGATAAATATGGACAATTAGCTATTTGAAGTTCAAAATAACTGGATCGAAAAATGTAAAAGCTTTATAGCACGCAAACAAAGACTTTTTGATAAATTTTCTCTTAATAACAATAACGTAAACACAGCTCTTATTTCCAACTCATAATAATTTGAATATATCACATATATTTTTTGAAATAGAGAAATATCTTTCGTTATAATACAATGTGTAATAGGGAAAATGTTTTATAAAATAATAAAATAATATATTCTAAAATACAATAAATGTCAAATTAAAAAAGTAACTAAATTAAATATTATGCCTTATGTTAATATTTAAAAATCTATATGTTAATATTTAATTTCTATTTATAGTATACAGTGTGTTTTCAATATGGTAAAAGCTTTAATTCCTATTGAACAGTTGTTGTTAATCAATGTTATCATATTATAGCGTAACCTTTCTTCCACAAACTGCATAATAAATTATTACTATAATTTAAAAATATATAAAGTTTGCTGGAAAAAAAACTAATGGAAATTATTTGAATTTAAACATTAATTGAATACAATTGTTTTATATGTCTTTAAATTTTATTTGAAATTTAAAATATAAATTTCATATTTCTTATATGAACTATACCAATGTTTAATTTGTATATTTATCTATACAACACTATCTAAATTCTATATATATTATAAACATATATGTATATAAATATATGATATATATTTATGCTATTTAAGTGTTATATATAACAAATATAAAACGTAGAAATACTCATGTCAATAATTAATTTAATGAGAATGAAATAAATTATATAATTTTATAACTTATATATTTTTTATTTCATTTGGCAAATTATTTTATTTTATAAGTTATCTTATAGTTCTTCGAACCACTCTCAAATTATATTATGGTCGTGTAAGTTTTTTATGTATAATACGTAATTTTTATTTAAACTACCTATATTTTGAAAATTGATTTAGATATAATAATAAATTTACTTTTTTAAACAATCAAAGTAAAATATGACACACACGTAGCAGTAAAAACCGACTTTATTTATCAAGGCAATACAATTGGAAGAAATAAATTGAAAATATATTGGTATTAATTTTACACTAAACTTTTCAAATTATTATTTTGTTACATTTAATATAAAGTTTGAAAAGAAATTTTAAATTCTATAGAAAACTATACCGTTTAACTACCCATTCAAAAGCAGTGAGTACAGATTCGTTTCGTGGAGCCTTCTGGCACTACTGGATTTTCGTCTGATAGTTTTAATTTGAAGAAGAGTTACAGAACTTCCGAATTTGAAGTCTTATTATGTTAATGATTGTAGGTTGTCCAAACAATAGTAGTTACAAATAACATATTTTAAAAATGTAATTTAATATTAAATTCTAACTATTCTATGTAGAAAAGCAACCGTGATATTGTTAAAATTAAAATATTCACTCAAATTATTTCCAAAGATATTGTTGAAAAAATTAAGATTCCTTAATATTGTTATGAACATTTAAGTATGTGTCCGAAACTCAATTAATATTTATTAATAAAGTCGGTTAAATATCAAAATAATATTACTATGAAACTTACATTTGAAGATATCTGTTGAAAATTTAATTGTTTGTAAGTAAGATATATTTTATTTTATTTTAAATTAAAACTATACAATATTTGGGTACTCTGAGTATAAACGATGAAGGATACGAGTCGTTAATAAGCTCGTTTCACATATATACGCATTAAGGAATCTGATCAGTAACAAAAATATTTTATGGCCTTTTACGTACGTTTTTTACAATATATTTTGTTACGTACTAAAATCCCATCAGTTAAATAGATTTAGAAAACCTTTTCAAAATGTAATATTCAAAAATAGAGAAATTATAAATCTCCAAATTTATCATATAATTTAAAATTTAAATTAGTTTATTCTTTAAGCAGGTTAAAAAATATAATGACCTATATCCGATAAAATGTATATAAAAATATGTTTTAAATTAAGAATTATAAATAATTAAAGGAAATATTTACTTTCAATTTTATCCATATATTTAGAACGATGTAAATATTCATTCAAACCTACATACAAAATATAAACAATAAAAGGGAAACAAACTTCTTTTATAATTCTATATTTGTAACCAGGGGCGCATCCAGGATTTTTTTTAGGGGGGGGGCTAAATTTAAATAATTTTAATATTAATAGGTAGTATTTATTTTGAAATATGTACAGAAATCTTAAAGCTGCACACAATGCTGTTCTTCAGAGTTTTCCACAGTGTAAAATAGTTTGCTGTAAATCCCATTTAGAACAAAGTTGGTTCAGACGTTTGCAGAAAAATAAAAGTTTATTTAAAGAATACTCAAATGATTCTTAAGTAGGAAGATGGCTTAAATAAAATAATTGATATACTATAGTTGATAATTTTTTTTATAATAATTTAAAGTCAAATGTTAATTATCAATAAACCTAATAAAATTATCATAATGTTTGGGGCTAGCCATTATGGGGGGGGGGGCTAAAGCCCGTTAGCCACCCCCTTGGGTGCGCCCTTGTTTGTAACATTGAAATTATAGATTAAAGTAATATGATTATTTTATTTGAAAATAAATAGTTTATTTTATTGATGATTAAAAAATACATTTTAATCATTATTGAGTAATTTTATTCTAATATCATTACTAATATTTTTAATATGGTATTTTTAGGATGGAAAAAAATCAAATTGTCATAACAAATGCTTGGTTGAATATGGTAAGTACCTACATTTCTTATTAATATAATAATTTTATGTATGAACGAATTAGCTTATAAATTCTATACATCGATGTATATAATTTTCTTTTTTTGTTTAAATTAACAATGGGAGAATATTTTATTACATTATTTTTGTATATGTTACTTTTTATTAACTTATTATTATAAATTTCAAAAATGACGATAAATATTAGTGTCAGAAAAATAATGTTAGAATAAATTACGATAAACTATCTAATGTTTGGAAAAATGTTTTTACAATTAAATGGCACTTATATAAATACATTTAAGATTTGAATATATGTTTGAATGAACATTATTATATATACTAATAACTTATATAATACTTATATCAATATTATAAGGAAATGACTTGTAATAAAATATTACCTAGATATAATTTAATGAAACTATAAAATAATTTCATAATAATAAAGTATTTATATATACTAATACAAATCATAATATAGATATATTTTGATTTTTAAATTTTTTTTTTTTTTGTTAAGTAATTTCTGTATCCAATGCAATAATAACCAGACTATTATTCTTAAAGACTCAATAAATTAATGAGTGAAATCAATCACTAAATACTCGGATGTTTACATTTCAAGTACAGCTGTACGGTTGACCTGAATAAATGACCCAACTATTCGGTTGGCTGACGGTGAGTTATTCTGTCAAGCTGTGTGCCTTAAACTTTATCTTAAATAATTAAAATATTAAAATAACTTATCTTTAAAATAATTTTTAAAAATTATTTAAAAGTTGTGAACTAAATATTTAAAATTTTTACTTTGAATGTAGGTCCTTTGCATATAACCACAAGAGTTTTCAGAGGCTTTTAAAAAAATTCTAGAATATGACTGTAAAGTGAAAAAATGATCGATTTAAAAAATCTTATATTGTCAAATGTATAATCTTAAAAGGATACAAATAAAAGTTTTCAAGATATTTTTATTCTTGTAAAATTGGTTGAATAAAAAAGAAACACATCGTTTTATAATATAATTAGTCAAATAAATAAGGTACCAAAGTTTTGTTTATTTCTGTGTAAAACTTTTCTGCTGATTTAAAATAAATAATCGAATTAGTTTTGTAAAGAAAGGTTTATCCTCTGTGAAACTGGCTTTGCTTCATTAGCATATTTTGTTCTTTTTTTGTTATTATTACAAGATTTTCTTACCGTTTTGCTTATTCATTCTTTATTACTTTATTTATAACTCAATGCTTTTAAAATTACTAATGAAAATTAAAACTTCACATTAAAATATTTTATTACTTTTATTTGAATTTGATATATTCCACGTGTATATATCGACTAATGAAAAAATACTTAAGTATAAATTCTTATGACATTTAAATGAGTGTGCTAAAAATTACTCATACATTTTATTACCTAAATAAAGACAGCATAATAAGTGATATTTACAAAAAATGAACAGAAATTTAAGATAAAATAAAATGTATTATCATGTTAAATTCAGTTCAAAATTCCTAATAGCCCTACACGATAACTACTTATTTCGTTTCAAATTTCATGACCATCTCACTTTTTATTGTAAATGTATGGTCTCCTTTGTAAAAAATAATATAATCACATGAACCATAACAATAATTATAATCTAAAGACAGTTTAAGCATAACTCATTTTAAATAGCTATAATGTTTTAAAAATATTTAATCTATAATTTTCAAAGTCAAACATGCCATTTTATAAATCATGTTTTGACATCGTACTACTACATATTAACATTATTTTACACCGAGTAACCTTAACATGTGTAAAACTCGTGTAGTAACATCTTCTAGTTACTTGTTTTGGCACAAATCCATTCAATTACACGTGAATGTGATTTTGGCTGTTGATTATTTTCACTGAGCATCGTTGAGATGAATTGAATTTTCTCAAATGCTTCTGATAATTTTCTATTTAAAAAGTTGCTCGTATAATGTAATAAATCAGAATAAATAATATACATCACAAAGGAAATGACAAAATATAGACAGCTTAATTTTATTTCGTAAAAAAAAAAAGACATTCGTACGTTTGAACATCTTGAAAAGTGTTTAACTATGAGCAAATAGAAAATGAACATAAACGATACTAGTTACGAATGTGGAATGAAATGAAATCAACTTAGGTGAAACATAGATTAAGTATTTACTGTGTACTCGAACAGTGTACGTATACAACATAATGTATAGTTTATGATCCACGGTATTCCGATTTATTGAAGGCAATTCACTATATTACTATAAGACTCCCATTATGGCAATTACTCCACTATTGGAAAAATTGATCGCATCATACTTCACACAACTAACCACTTGAAGGTGAGGGGAATGAAATCGATACTGAACCGTGGAACCTAAACGATTAGACCGAGCAAAAAATATATAATATTCAAGCACAATGTTACTCCAAGAAATTAAATCCTATATTGGTTGAATTGTAATGGGTTAATTATTTGCATTAGATGAGAAATGAAGATCTACTCAATAAATATATTAAAATATGAAAATGGGAAATTTATCTCGAACTCGCACTTTGGTGCAATAATGCTAAACGATGTTAATTAACAAATAGTTTTAATACGTTCATCTTATTATATTATACAAATATACTACGAGATACAATTGTTTGCAGGTCACATCTCCAAAATGATTCTAATTTCCAACTTCATAACTCTGGAATAAGACTGTATAAGGAGTAGAGAATATCATTAACGTCTAAAACACGATCGCTCCACACCCTTCCATGCCATTTATAATTTCAACACACAAATAACCACTAATGCATCATAATTTAAAGCATTTTACTTTTGCGAATCGTGACATTTGTGTTAGTAATATTCTGTATTATGGTTGTATGGTATACACCTATAGTTCAGATTCTCCTTTTACTAATGCGAGTTTAACTATAATTACGCTTAAAATTATTTTTAATTGTATTGAAAATAGTATTTGATCTAGGAAATATTCCATAAATTATAACTTAGATAACTTATAAATTAAACTTTATAAAATAGACACTGTTTATTTCACACATAACAGTATAATCATATTAATACTATGAAAATAATAACTAGTTTATAGGTCCTGAAATAAAGTATATATATGAGCTTATACACACTTGTCATAATACATTAAACCCGGAAATTAAATTGGATATTTGCCCTTAACAATATTATATTTATCTATTAAGTTTCGTTTAAAATTTAAAATGAGTTAGAACTAATAACATAATTCGATGCATAATATAATCTTTTAGAGTATAATAAATGTAATGCGCACTTTACATTAAATTGTAGATTAAAATTATATTCAACTACATTTAATGAAGTTATTATGGCATCTATGACTGAAAAGTATTTATTAATTCACTATGATTACTATCCACAGACTTCAGTTATGAGAGAGTGTCAGAGGCCTAAATAAATCGTTTATATAAGCTAAGATTTAAATCCATAATATTTAATTCGTATAATAATATAACAATGTAATAAAATTAAATAAGAATTATTCCCGATGATCTAGTGAATGCGATTTTAGACATATTTCTCTAATTTATGGTGAAAGGGCGATTATTTGACGTACTAAAATAAATTTTTCCATTGTAAAGTAATATTTATTTTTGAAAGGAAGCCTCCACCCCTATGTTATCTCTTTCTTACAAACGTAACACAACAAAGTAAGTCAGCGTTTAGAGAAACCAATTGTGAGTTTTTACATTTAATATTAAAGTATTATTATTAAAATATTATAATATTATTATTAAACTAGACCACTTATAAAATTTTAAAGATAAAACATTATCTGTGCATTGATTTAGGTTTTTATGATATTTTAACACCAAGTTAAGGTCATGCGAAATGTTAAAATTTAATTAAATTCATACTTTTGTTTAAAATACAAATTTCATAAAAACCTATGTTATGGCACAGATGATGTTCAAAACTTTAGGTTTTATAATAAGTCACTTATTTTATGTTGTACGTTTGTAATACGGAAACAACACATGTGGGTGTGGTATTCTCAAAAATAAATACCCTAAGATAGCAAAATACTTGTATAGTAATTTTAAAAGAATGCTATCTGATTCAACAGATTTTTTCGATTCTTCGAGTTATATAAGCTTAGTATATAAAGACCGTTATTTTATTTATTTTTAATAAATATAATAATTTTTAATAATTTAACTTCTTATACTGTTTAGTTATAAAATCAAGAGCAATGTGAATAGCGTACACACATTATGTTTGTTTTTGACGTATACCAATGATGATAATACTTGGTGTTTATATTATTTGTTGGAGTACATTCTCTTTGAAGTTCAATACGGGTTTCATTTTTTTATTCTACGATTGTTTTACATTGAAATATAATAATTTCACTTAAGGTTATTTTTATTATTTTATTCTTAGTATTGTAATTTATTTTTTATTTTTTATTAAATTTTTGCTTTTTTGAAAATATGTTAATTTTGTAGTTTTTTCAGAAAAGTTCTACTTATTGTATGAGTAATTCAAATGCATATATGAAATAACGGATCAAACATTACGTTATATACGTTATTCGGAAAACATTTGTTTATTTTTTGCTGACATTTTTCCATTTTTCCACTGATAATTGAACGTGCGTGAAGTTAGTCCCCCGACATTGTCTGATCTACTTCGGACCAATGCCAATATTTTGTAACTCATTTGTAACTATTTGTAACACATTTTTCAGAATTTGTAACTCCTTACTTTGGGCGCTATAAAATATATTTGATAATATTAGTTTTGCTAATCAATAAAAATGGTAAAATGGTGAACGAGTTTCGTACAAATTCTGAAAATGGTCATACAAATTCATACAAATTACGTACTAATTATTTGCAAAATAAATTTTTGTAAAAGTGTATTTTTATTGATGGGAGGGACTGAAATAACGTTATTCCAGCCCCTCCGGCGAAAAACGAATTTTTCTCGGTGAACAAGTTCCGTAAAAATTCTGAAAATTGTCGTACAAATTCATACAAATTATGTACTAATTATATGCATGAAAAAAATCATACATTTTTGGGTGAGGGGGCCAGAGTAATGGACGTTAATAATAGGTAATCACATACTATTGTAATTTAAAATAATTCTAAACTTACTATTATAATAATGATGTATTAAAAAAAAATTAAAAAAACAACACTCAACTGTTATAAAATATTTATGCAATTAAGTGTAACTGAAGAAATTTCTCTAGCATGTGACTGGATGTCTGGAATGCAAATGAAAACAGAATCAATTTAATTTTAATTTAATAATATTATTGTTATCAAACTGTAAAGTCTAGACCCTAATATTATTGTTTTTTAGAAATTGGCATATATGGAAGATACCATTACATACAAAATAGGAAAACCCAACGAAATACAGCACGCATGTAAAAACTCGTCAACACCACAAAAAAAAAAAAAAAAAGACAATATGTTTAATAATAAGAATTTTTATTTTTTTTTATTTTTTAAGAGATAATATACAATCTATACAAATATGCACAATAAGTATATGTGAAAAGAGAAGTTATACATGAATAGACTTGATTTAGAAATCACCCTATGGTAACCCTATAAACTTGAAAAGATTGGAGGGTGGGAGTAAGAAGGCAGGAAATTTATTAAGCGGTAGATAAGGGGCACATTTTTTTTTAATTTTTTTAATTTTTTTTTTTTTTTTTTTAATAAGAATAATTTATATTATATTAATAAGAATAAAAATAATTTTATTTAAAGATCGGGTCACACGATGCATTATTGCCGCATGCAGTTGTATGTGTCGCCATTGCGTGCGTTGAGTTTTTGTACTGACCGTTAAGTTATAAATAGAATAGGCTACACAACTCCATATTTTCTTATGTTTCAGCGTAACATGTTGCGATGATGCGGCAGCACCACACACCGTTATCAAAACAAAATACCTGTAATTGTTTAATTGCTATTTTATTGTAAAAGACACATGTCTATATTTTTTACAATTGGATATTGAAACATTATCCATGCTTGAACATTGAACGCCAGTGTCAATACGTCGTTGACATGAGTGAATGGGCTCCCATGGCCGGTGTCAACACATTGTTAGCAAAAAGTAAACTATTTTGTATTGAATCTTTTTTGGTGGCTTTAGGTGAATACATTTAAAATATCTATCGGCCATTCATTTTCCTATTAACTATTGCATAATATCTACAAATTTTACAAGTGGTGACGGTCGCCGCAGGTCAAATCACGTCGGCTACTGCCGGGTGCGTATATAATAAATTTACATCAGCATTTAACATGATAAGACCTTGGAATTCGCCCTGCAGTATATTACAGAGGCGTAATTTAAGGGGTAAAGACTGAAATAATCCCCCCCCCCCAAGAGACTTTAAAACATAATAAAATATATATATATATATATATATACAAGAAAATTAGTATATTTTACACTAGACACAACAAAAATTGGTAGGTACATAAGTACGCTATGTGATAATAAGGTAAAATATAAGTGAAGGTTTAAAATTAATAGAACAAATTGGGAGGGGGCTGCGTGAATTATCCTCCACTCAATTAAAAAAGCCTATTACGGTGAAATTAAGAAGTTTTAAAAACTGATAAGATTAAATTAATATTAATGAAAACAATTATTAAACACAATTAATACAAATGTCTATTAATTAAAAAAAATAACACTGAATGAAAAATTTAAAAAATAGTAAGTAAAAATAAAATTTTTCAAAAACACCCGGAGTGAGGGATCGTAATTTTTTTTGAAGTCAACTATATGGACCATATGGAAGGGGAGAAACTTCATAAACGCTGGTAGGCTACGTGAAGTTCCCCAATGAAATATTTTTTATAGCGCCCAAAGTAAGGAGTTACAAATTCAGAAAATTGTGTTACAAATAGTTATAAATGAGATATAAAAGAATGGCGTTGGTCCAGAGTCATTCTGACAAAGTCAGAGGGCTATGTGAAGTTGGCCCCCCATCAAAAAAATGTCAATTGCGCCAAAAGTAAGGAATTATAAATTCTGAAAAGTTTATTACAAATAGTTAAAAATGAGTTACAAAATATTGACATTGGTCCGGAGTAGATCAGACAATGTCGGGGGGCCAACTTCATGCACGTGATAATTGATAGTACATTTATATATAATATTATTTTGAATACGATAAAATTTTAAAAAAGTAAATAACTTGAAAAAAATTTTGTATCGTTACAAAATTAAGGTTAACAGCAAATATTAGAATACTAAATTCTATAACAATGAATTATTTTGTTTCAATGAATAAAATTGATTTTTAGTTCTAGTTATTTGATCTTATTTCCTATTTTAAATATATCTTTTGCAAAACTAAAACAATTTATTTAAGTAAAACTATGAAATAGTTTTTAAATTATTAATAAACACATTGTAATACGCATTAGTCATTAATTTCGATACGCTTTAATAATTTTAGTAACACATTGGTATCAGAACATAATATTATTATGATCCTATACGATACTGACCTAACTATGTGTATAAATTCTATAATTTAACTTAAAAGCGTTACTAATACAGATTTATATCCATATATGTATTTGCGTATTATTTATATTTTGTGGTTAAAATTATTGGTGTTATAGTGAATAACGGAACCTAACAGTAAATTATAAATGTTAAATGAACGAATGTTATGTGCACCTAATCATTGTTGTAAATCCAAAGTTCACGTAAATCTATGTCTCTACATAAAACTATAGTGGTCAGTTTAATATTTCGTGTGATACAATTTCGGTCCGTGTTGCTGACATGAAATGAAACTTGGCGAATACGGCTTTTTATTTATTTTTTTTTTTTTTATTTAAAACATTCAGCAAATACTATTATAGTTCGACAATTACATTAAATACAGAAACAGATATAATGACAATGCAGGT
Source organism: Sipha flava (assembly GCF_003268045.1). Taxonomy (NCBI): domain Eukaryota; kingdom Metazoa; phylum Arthropoda; class Insecta; order Hemiptera; family Aphididae; genus Sipha; species Sipha flava. Next base: position 1,060,742 of record NW_020271727.1, read on the forward strand.
AATAATAAAGTGTAGATGGTGATAAAAAATAACTAATTAATATTAAAATGATAATGATAATAATAATAATAAACATGAATAGATAATATATATATATATATATATATTTAGTATAGGTATCTAAATACCAATATGCGATTAGGTGGTCCCGTAAATTATAATGTTAGAGTAAAATAATATAAGATATGTTACGTTAAACGATAATATTAGATAATTTATTTATGAAATTGTTTGCTTATTAGATATAGAAATGATAAAAGAATTAATTATAGAAGTTAAATCAGAGAGCAATTTCGTTAAAATTGATTCTAAATTAGGATAATGTAGGATGATGTTGGATTGGGTACTAGAGGTTGCGGAAGCATAAGTTATCGAATTGATAAGAATATCAGGGAGGGACTCAGAGGTTTTATTATTCGAATAAGGGAAGTTGTGAGATAATGTGGGTTTAGTTTTTTGACGTTTTTTGATGATGGATTAATACGAGTAAACTCAGCATTCTTTGAAGTTGGCCGTGTATCCTCGGAATAGAGCGTACATTTGGCTAGAGTATTTCAGTCTTTTGAGCGATCCTCGGTGCAATGGTCTTCGTCGCATTTAAGGCATTTAGATTCATGGTGACAGTAATTATCAGTATATCCGTAGCCTTGACAATTATAACACTGTAGTGGACCACGACGAAAATGGTGGGGTTTTTCAATTTTGACTATAGTGTTAAGTAGCGAAGTGATATTAAAAATATCATTATTGTTATCATGACGATTTAAATCAACAAAAATAGTGGCAGACCGTGTTTATTTTTATTTTTGACATTAATGACTTTTTTCACAGAAAGTCTTTCTTTCGACAATACGTCGGAATTTTCTGTACACAATGTGGTATGGTGGAGATTTCTTAATACGTATCTGAATGAGCGATAAACGATAAGTTGATAGTATGGAAACAAGCTTCAGTATCCCTGAGATGGTTCATAATAGTGTTGTCATTTTGTGCACCCTTAGCGTATACAATGAGAAATGAGGTGGTTGACTTACCGGTAAAGTATTTGGACGGGTTAATCTTATTAGTTCCTTTGTGAAGGCGGAGAAATTTGTAATGTTGGGGATTTAAATCGGGGGGGGGGGGCTGAAGGCGTGACGTTTTGTTTATTGAGGATTGGCGGCTCGTTATCTTGATTTTCAGGAGCTGGTTTTTCGTTGGGAGCTGACAAATTAGTGAATGTATTGGAATACACTGTTGCTGGGATCATCGGAATCCAAGACGGTAAATCAATTTGGTGTAAAGAATATTTTTGATTTTTTATTTACGTTAACTTTTGGTGAAGTTGACGACTTAGATAAATTACGTTTGTTAGAACGAGGCGTACGAGGCGTACGAGGCGTACGAGGCGGACCGCCATCGGTGTCATGTATTGTGTCTACAATATTAGAGAGATAATTAAATCATATAGAACGTGAAAAGGCGATAACGGAGCTCATTAGGCAAAATACGTGCATGCATGTTGAGCGTTATAGCAGAACTGTATCGCATATGGTTATAAATAATAATTCATATACAATGAAATGTCGAATTGATAAGTAATAAAGATATATAATATTTCAAAAATAAATCCTGTGCTATAGTTTTAAAACAAGCCATTAATTTATAATTAATATACATTTATTTCATAGTATATTAATATTTCTCAAGTTATTATTATAGATCATTCAATTTAGCAACATTTTATCTTCATTATTATAGCTTATAAGTATCGTAATTTAGAAATTCAGTTTTATACGTAATTAGCTTTATACGTAATTATATTATAATATATAATTATGCTTTACGAAAAATTATGTTGAACAATGACAATGATAATGTTTTGATCGGTTAAGGAACATTTCCAGTTGATATTTTACTTAACTGACCAAAATATGTGTGCAACAAATAGGGTGAAATATACAAACTACATTCAAATATAATATTTTAATCGATTTAAAATGTACTCATCTAATCTATCATCATTTTCTATAATTATCTCGATACCGAATCAATATTCGAACGTGTTTTAAGATTATTAACGTGTTATATAATCGTTAAATGTATTGAATCTTCAATATGCGGCGTTTATTTAATATTAATCTATAACTGTTATTTTAATATTTTTTCTAATTAAATAAGCTGTCTATGTTTGAATGATTTACCCTGCTAGGGAAAATGTCTAGTTTTTCATACTCAAAATTTTAAATTTGAAAATTGTACTTTGTTTTCCACCAGTAATGATACAATATGCCATTAGTAGCATTATTAAACATCTATAAATTATATTAACCCAGAGGTGGAACTAGAAATGTTTACGCCAGGGGAAAATGTTAAAATTACGCACTATCATAGACCAATAATTAAATACTCTTCTTGAGAATTGTTAATAATAATTATACAATCATACTTAATAAGTTTTAACCTAATATCAGTACCTATTTAACAAAGTTAATAATATCAAATTAATAGTTAATAATTACAAAAATTACACCCTCTGCAATTTTACGTCCGGAGATAAATTCCCATCTTCCACTCCCTTGTTCCGCCCATGTATTTACCGTACACAAACATATTTTTAATTTTTATTTTTTTTTTACAAGAAACTTACTACAATGTTTGAGGGGGTTAAAATTCATAAGTAAAAAAAATCTATCGATATGCATAGTATTATTCAAGCAGATAGTGTTCAGTTGTTTTGAAATATTGATTTATAATCAAATAAATATTCCATGATTTTGAATGTAGTTTAAGCCATTAGATATAAAATCCTTAACATTGTTGAAATCCATTACATAGGACATTTTTAGAAAATAGGTTCGATTAAAATAAGAAGATATTGTGACAACTAGTAGTATAACATAATCTACGATTATAACCTTTTGAGAGAAGTTATTTAGAAAATTAATTTGTACGATGTAATTAATGTTTAATTAAACGATGTAATTTTCAATCATAGGTAGTTTCATGTACACGAATAATAAATATTAAGGATTAGGCTATACTAGATAGATCAGTTAGCTAAATTTTAATACATCATTATCTCTTATTAGGAATGGGTGGATTACAATATGAGGTGGAACATTTCGGAGTACGGAGGTGTCAAGGACCTCAGACTCAATCCTAATCGACTGTGGAAACCGGACATACTTATGTACAACAGGTAAGCATTTTAAAATTATGTTAAACCATGTTTATACTGAAATATTAATTAATTTACCATTAAATAATAAGTAATAGTTATTTATATAAATACGTACTATGGTATGTCTAGTTTGTAGTTATTTTACCATTATATAATGCGGTACTGACGCATAAAACCAATAGCAGTATAAATATGTTAGTAGGAGTACCTAAATAGTACAATTACATCACAGTATCATATGTTGTATCTACGACAGTTGAAAATATTTAAAAAAAAAAAATTTACAATTCTGTATACGAGTGCATACATCAAATAATAAATATATTGTCTATATACATTCTATAGATGAAAATTATATAAATACATTTTTAAAAATGATTTATTATAATTAAAAAAAAAATGTTAAAGAAAATATTAATAGTAATTTTTTGTATAGTTTAAGAAAATTAATTTTACTAAACATTGTTTAAAATTTTCCCTATATCCCTATGGCTGCAATGGTTTATCTTTATTTTAATGATAATTTCGACCACGATTAGTTCTAAAAAATTTCTTGAGTTTTAGTAAAAATGTAAATGATAATCAGGAACATCTGTGCACTAAAATATAAATATATTAGATTTTGTACAGACACGCATGTAAAAGAATCTATGTATTTACTGGACATTGAATGTACTGTTTACTACATGTCTCTATTTCACGTGTAGTTAAATACACGGATACACGTGAAATTCATGTAAGCAATAACGTGAAATAAATTCACATACATTTTTTTTATTAAATCATGCGTTTATTATTACATTTGAAATGTTATTATTATCGGTTCATAGAACGAACTTCGTACTATTTGTAGAAATTTTCACATCACAGTCATGTGCGTAATACATATTTTAATCCATCCATCCCGTCATTTTACAATAATATTATTAATGAAACATTAATTTTTAGAATAGTGGTTATAAATGTTTTTTTTATATTTATTTTTTGGTTTTTCGCACATTAAATAAACGTCTATGATTTACTAATTAATAACACGTGAATTAAATTCATGAATTTTCAAATTTAAGTATACGTGAGCAAAAAAATACATGATCACGAGAATCTTAATACACGTTCAAGGTTAAGAACTCTACTATATACTAACTATTTAACTAAAACAATAATATATTAAAGAATGTATAGTTTAGACTTAATTTTTTTTTTTCCAATACATATCTTTACATAAATTGAGTATTTGTCGATATCTTTAGAATATTATGAGCTGGGGTGTATTTGTACGTATAAGTGGGTATATGCCATTGAATCTAGGACAAAATATCCTGTACTAAAATATCCAAGTCAAAATATACAAGGCTAAAATATCCAATGGATAATGTATAAAAATGAAAAATAATAAAAATCTGTATATCTGTACATAATTTTTAATTTTTTTATTTATTTTTTATTTAGACACATTGTTCATTTTTAAATCAAAATTAACATTATTTAATATTTTATAATATAGTAATAAAATAGTAATAGTAAAAATAAAACTATGTTACGTTGTAACGCATTACATAAAACTAAAGACATAATTATTATATAACACAACATATTATTTTTATTAATATTATTTTATAACTGTATTATAAAGTATTATTAATGTTAAATGTTATTAAAATGTGATCTAAAAATGAACAATAATATATTTAAATAAAAAAAAAATATATACAGGTATAAATAAAATATATTTTTATAATTTTTTTTTAATTGGATATTTTGACTTGGACATTTTATTACAGGATATTTTGTTCTTGGATATTTCGTCCCAATACCATGCCGTTAACCCGTCAGTAGTGATGAGCAATTTTTTGATGGGCGAATCGATCTTTTTTTTGGATCGATCTTTTCATTCTGATTTAGATCTATTCAAAAGATCGATCATAACCCGTTAGCATATTTTTGATTTTCGGAGTATACAAAATGTAAAATATTATTTTACCGATATACGCTCCTAAAATAACTAAAAAACCAAATAACACAAATTTAATAGTTCATTGAAAAATATTGTTATGAACCATGAAGTTTGAATGAAATATTTATCTGTTGAAGATTGCTTTATTTGAGCATAGCAAGAAAAAAAAAAATTTCAAGCGAAGCGAAAACATTTATATAGGATTAATATCCATATTTTTTTAATGTGGATACTCATAAGTATAAATACCAATACACCAATGCTTATAACAATGACTACAGATTTCTTAAGTTGTAATACTTTAGGATTTTTTTGATTGTACGTTTGTATGATATATTTGGATCTTTTCAAAATCAATGGCACAATAATTTAAATGATGAGGTACAAAATATTCTAAGGAAGTTTCTAAGGATGATGTCATTTAAGTTAAGTATGGTGGAAAAATCAATAGGAAGTAAAACTAAGTGCTGTAATTTACTTACATTGTCCTCAAAGCGTTACTTTAATGATGTGTCTTTTGTCCATAAAATAATTTACTGAGGTATTAAATGCTAGAGTTTTTTAACCCAGAATAATAGCATTTAACACTATGCGATCTATAATCTTAAATTTTCACAAAAAAAACAAAATTAAATAATAATTTGCTCAAATTAATGATATTATGAGAAGGTTTTTAAATAACCAAAAAAATGTTTTGTCATTTACATGGTATAAATATGTTAATTTAAAACTATAAAACAGAAACATTTGATTTAATTAATTTTTGAGATCAGTTAAACAATAGTAATTTTAAAAGACAATAATGTGAATTTTTTTTTTAACGAATAACATTAGTTAAGAATTACAGTGAAATAAACTTTGATATAGATACAAAAAATAACAAACATTAATTTATTACAAATCTGAATATATTTTAAATACAATAATATTAATAACATACCCGATGAATAAAAATATTCAACAATTTCACAATATAACGTAATGATCGATTTTTAATATAACTCTTTGTAATTATTTGAATATACATGCTTTTATTGATATTTATCGATTGACTTTAAACATTTTATAAAATCAAAAATAAGTTCTTTAAAGGACTATTTAAATATTTTACTTTTTGAACTATATTTATTAGACCACATGCTATTACTTTTAGAGAATATAATATATTATGATCAAATATGCTGTTTGCTAAAAGAATCGAATTTCGTTCTTAAAATAAAATAATATGTGTTACATTTATGTACAACATTATATTCAACACTAAATATACTTTAGCATGCTATTATATATATATATATATATAAATAATAATAATAATCATGGAGTTATTATCAGTAAAAACCATTTTAAAATCTTCGTTACAGTTCATAAGTGGACAACCAAATTGAAAACACATGTGTTATGTTTAAATTAGTGTCCTTTAAATTTGTACTTATTTTTTGTATTTTATATCAATCAGTGCAGTTTTTAAAAAAAATATTGACCCCAAGGTGCCAACTAGCTGCACAAACCAACTTTCTTTTGTGAAAAATAGATTCAAATTTACTAATTACCTACGTATCGTAATACGTGCTTATATAATATACCTAATCTCACTACAAGGTATAGCCGTGATTTAATCTACGATACTCCTTTCTAATTAACTCGAATTTGTAGTTCGGAAAACTTATAAAATCAACACAGTTAAACATTTAAATATGAATAATCGTAATCAAAATAATAGAAACAAAACAATAAATTCAAATTTAATTAAATTGAAGCCACCGCAGAAACCCTCTATTAATGATAATAAACGTAATCACTCAAGCTTGTCTAATTCAGAACCATCTTCACAAAAAATACTTCAACAAATAAACAAAAAATTATTCGTGACTCGAAATCAATTTGGAGACTTTAATTCCTACAGTAAATATTGGGCTCAAATACAACAGATGCCCGAGAAAAATCAATGGATAACATTTTAGATAATGATACAATAATACTACTCAACAACGACGAACCAACTAGACTTATTCCATCAAATGGTAATTTTTTTATAATGGACCTTTTCTTCACTAGTGTGTCGCACAGATAATATCCTGGTCAGTTCCAAATGAAATATATAACAGTGACCACTTACCTATACTTATAACTTTACTTACCACCAAAACACCGCCAACCCCTTCCACACACAGAAGGAAGTTAAAAAAACCCGAACTGGGACTTCTTTTGCTCATTAGTTGACAAATTTATGCAAGAAAATCTACAATCTGATACCAGTACAATCGAAGACAGTACCATTTTCATTTCCGAGTCCATTATCAGAACTGCAGAAACTTAAATAGGAAAAAACTCAAACTCAGCTACGAAAAATCAAGTCCCTTGGTGGAGTAACGAAATAAGAGACTTAATCAAATAAAAAAAACAAAGCACTCAAAACATTCCAAATCTCAAAAAGCACTTTCAACCTCATTAAACTTAAATAGCTCAGAGCTAAAACTCGATTCTTAGTTAAAAGAGGTAAGACTGACTCTTGGAAAACCTTCGCTTCTAGTTTGGGACCTAAGGCTGACCAATCTTTGATATGGCGCAGAGTCGGGTCACTCCACGGCCACTCCAAGAACCAATACATACACATTATGAAAGATACTGAATTATGCATCGATCCCGACAAAATATCCAACCTCTTAGTTGACTTCTTCTACCATAATAGTTCAGATGAAAACTACAACAACATTTTTTTTCGAAAATAACGTACACATGAGAAACGAACATTATATATCCAATATTAATCCTCACCTAGACAAACAGACAAAATTTAACTTTCCAATCCAATGAGATATTATCAGCAGAGTCCTATTAAAATGTTATAGTGTCGCCCCAGGACCAAATGAGGTACCATATAAATTTATACACAACCTCCCTAAGTCTGCCTTAAATGCAATTATCAAATTATTCAACAAAATATGGTCTTTCGGATCTATACCACAAAAGTGGAAACACTCCATGATCATTCTAATACTTAAACTACAAAAAAAAACAAATTTGAAGTTAAATCATACAGACCAATATTACTCTTCAATACCTTGGCAAAAATACTGGAAAAAATTATAGATTCAAGACTCAAATGGTTTCTGGAAAAAACAATATTTTGAATTTCCACCAGAATGGTTTCCGGGAATATAGAAGCACCATTCATTACACGACATACAAGATGAAATAAATTCAACTCTCGAAACATAACAAATGATGGGCCTCATGACTCTTGATATTTCAAAAGTGTTTGATACCACATGGTGTCCCCGTATTCTAAAAATACTGTCAAACATTTTTCGTAATGGTAATTTATTTAACTTTATTAAGTGCAACGAAAAACTATCGTAAATGTATGTCCAAAATAACGAAGTACCACAAGGATCCACACTATCAGTCTCGTTATTTTTTTTAGCAATCAATGATATACCACAAGTTATACAATCTCCAGTTATGTGCTCACTATTTGCCGATTACTTCAATATATTTTGTAGAGGCATCAATCCAAACAAAACCATAAACTATCTACAGGATGTAATATCAGCACTGCATGCCTAAACGTTTGTCTCAGGTTTCTCTTTTTCAGTTGAAAAGTCTCGATGTATTTTCTTTACTAATAAAAATAATATCGGTAACATCACCATAATAATGGACAATATCCATATACCAATCAAAAAATCCAAAAAAATATTAGGAATACTGTTCGATTCAAAAAACACGTGGATTCCTCACTTCAAGAGTGTTTGAAAAGACTCACTTATAAGAATAAATATCCTAAAATATCTAGCTCACAAATCGTGGGGAAGTCACTTTTCTAGTTTATTACAAATATATAAAGCACTCATACTATCTAATCTCGAATACAACTCATTCTTATTTACAAAAGCTAAGGTATTAGTACTTAAAATGATTGATACTGTACATAACACGGGACTAAGACTTGTCACGGGAGCATTTCGCTTCAGCCCGATTCCAAGCGTGCTTGATACAGCCGGAGTAGCTTCTCTTGACATCAGAAGAGTTCATAGCTCCATACTACTGGCAACCAGATGCACTCAAAACAACCTAAAAGTATCAAAACAAATTGCAGACACCATAAAAGACATCCTTTTCTCATATTTGAACATTATCAAAAAAGAAATCATACGGACTTCCCGTTGGATACCTAACAAATAGATCAACACAGAACCAAGTGCATTTTCTAACAACAACACCATACCCTCAACTTACAATCAATATCTATATTCAATCATCTCCAATTTTCAAGAATATAACAAAATATACACTGACGGCTCCAAAATGAAAAATGGTGTCGGAGCAGCTGTAGTAATCCAGGACGATGTTTACATGTTAAGACTACCTAATTTTTGCTCCATATACACAGCTGAAGCAGTGGCAGTTTAATTTGCCTTGGACTGCATAAAAGCAAAATTAATACAAAAAGCAGTAACCCTCAGCGATTCACTAAGTACCTTGAGGAGTATTGAAAACATCTCCACTCCAAATGAGATTGCCAGAAAAATTCAAAATCAACTATACGATCTTATTCATTCTGACTACTCAATCACCCTGATATGGATTCCTAATCACAATTAAATTTTGGGAAATGAAAGAGCTGATGAAAAAGCAAGTCTAGCAATAACCTCCTCTGATGTTACCAGACTTGATTGTTTAACCTACACGTCGCTAAAGTCATAATAACAATAATCTCGAAAAAACATATGGCTACGGGAATGGAAACAAGGCAACACAAAATTAAATGAGATCAAAAATACCATCCACTCATGGCTCTTTCCACCTAATTTTACAAGGAAAATGGAAACCTCAATCAACAGAACGCGAATAGGACATACTTTGTTAACGTACTAATATTTGATGAAGAAGGAAGATCCTTCTGTATATACCAGTTGCGGTATACCCCTCTCAATCAAACACATCATATCCGAATGTCTTTTATACGAAACAGATAAATGGGAAGTAGAGTTATTAAATGTTGTGTCAGAAGCTCTCCACCCAGATAACATAAACCACATGATTACCTTTTTAATTAAGACTAATCTCATCAATATTATATAATCTGTAACTTGTATAGTATGTATATTAAGTTATTACATTATAAATAATGTATCTTAAGAAAATGTGATCCTTTATAACACACTGTATGCCAATGGCCGTAGATGCCGAAGCTTAATTAAATAAAAAAATATATTATACATTATATCAATACAATTATCATTAAGTGTGAATTGCTTATATAATATAAAATATATACGTACCTAGTTTAACCTAAATCATTAGTTGAAAAAAATTGTGTATATTATTTTATTATAAATCGGAAAACTAATTAATTGATTTCAGAAATAACAACTCTAATAATCTCTATAAAAACCCATTTGAATACTGATAATTAATATTTATGAAATAAAAATATGATTTTTTGGGTTATTAAAATTATAGTTAATTAATATGTTTTAAATATAAGTTTAGTAGCTTTTATACAACATTTTAGTAATACAATGAAATTTGTTATTTATGATCAAATACAAAGTATTTTTAGTACATATTTTAAGAAAATAAAAATGTCTAGTAAATGCTAATTATTTAATTGGTACTTAATAATAGTGAATTTATTGTTTTGGACTATGAGCGTCCAGTTATTAAATGTAATGTGTGAATTTTAATGCTTACAGTGCTGACGAGAAATTCGATGGTACTTATCAAACAAATGTGGTAGTCAGACATAATGGTACATGCCTATATATTCCACCTGGTATTTTTAAAAGTACGTGTAAAATTGACATCACATGGTTCCCATTCGATGACCAAAATTGCATTATGAAATTTGGTAGTTGGACTTACAACGGTTTTCAGGTAAATGCATCTATATTTAGTTATTATGTACTATATTTTGTTAATGATTAAACCTCTAATCTTACATACGAAAACAAAAAAAAAAAATAAATAATTTAAATGTTTTAACTTACAACTAACATAATATATAATACTTCCAGTTTCATTTTACTTTGTTTTAGTTTCTCGTAGTGATATTGATAAATTTATTAATTAATATTATCCCACTAAGACAAAAGTGTACGATGTTGTACCCTCAAGCACGTTTTCACTATTCTCCTTATTCTATTTCCAAACTGAATAAATAAATTAACAGTATTATAAAAGTATATACATACACACACGCACACTATATATATATATGTATGTGCACGCGCGCGCGCGCGCGCGTGTGTGTGTGTATATGATATTATGCTTATTTCATTGTACTTATTATTTAGGGATATATAATATATTGTATCACATACGTGATACCTTTAATATAGTTTAATTAAAACGAACGTGCTTTGCATTAAATACTTTAAAGTGTGTAGCATACTAAAATAAAATTGTTTTCATTTATAAAAATACTGTTGAACTTTTATGGGAAAAAGTCTTCATAACTTGTTACAAATTATTTTATTTTAAATTTCTTTTATCATCAATGAATTTGCATTTTTATTACACTTCCATGTTACATGCTATATATTTTATTTTTTTACGTTTTCGTTAAATGTACCTTTCTTAAATTATAATTACATTAAAAACTGTTAAAATAAATTATATTAAAATTGAACGAATAGATTACAATCATCAACCAACTAATAATACAGAGAATTGTTTACAATATATTATTATAACGTAAATTAAACATAAGTATCAAACTTGTTTTGTTATAAATATGGGATTTGATTTTTTTTAAATATTGGTAAGCAAACTAATTATTTATTAATAATTAATTTAATAGTTTATTATTTTTTCCATTATTTAAATCTAACCGTGCTCCATTAAATTTTTATTGAATAAATATTATTATTAACGAATATTGAGTAAATATTTTAATAGTATCATGAGTTAATATATAAAATTATTAAAAACATAATCATTCTCAATTTTAAAACATAAAATAACACATGAGCTGATTTTTTGTGATAAAGTACACATTATATACTCATTCATCCGAGTATCACAATGAAAATAATTAAATAATTAAATCATTTTAAAATTTAAAAAATATATATATATACACATTTTCACTGTCATAATGTAAAATTAGTATAAAGAATGCTATCTCAAATATTTTAACTTTCAAAACAATAAACCTAAGGTTTTAACAAAACTTGAAATTCAATACAAATTTTAAATTTATTAAAATTTTTAAAATGTATTAGACAAAAAGCTCATTTCATTGTTTTCTTTTATACTACATTTCAATTGATTGTATATAAAATAAATAAATTGAATTAAAAATAAAATAAAAACATGTTAACATTTTTTTTCTACAAAAATTAAACTATCAATAAAAAAATGTTATCTCCAAGAATAATTAAATTAACAATCACAAGTGAAATTAGCTTCAATGAAAATAAATAATTTTGTGTTTTCAATTATTTAATCATAAGAATAAAATACAGGCACTAAAATGGTTAATTGTCTTTATTGTAACTCTTTTGTTTTAAACTTTTATAGTTTTTTACATAAATTAAAAGTATACTAAATTATGTTATATCAAAATGTAATGAGTTGAAAAAGTTCAATCAATTGATATAAAAAAACTAAGTAATAACAGTAAAAAGAAGTTTTATTCAATTTTTTTTTTCTAAATTATTTATTATTTTGTGGTTTCGTTTAATTAATATTGAAAAATAAATATATGTTAATTTGATAGAATATTTAACATATTAAGGAGCTTAATATTATCAAACTTTTATTTGAATATTTAAAAATATAATAAAAAATATATGATATAATTTTTGTAGTAAGCAGAGAATTTTAAGCATAGCAAATAGTATTTTTTTTCTTCAGGTGAAATTAATAAACAAAAAAATGCAACCATGCATATGTAATTGTTTTGATAAAGGTTTGTATAGCCTTTCAGTAAATTACATTTTTAAGGAAACATAGTTTCAGTTGAATAATAATATGTAAAATATAAAATGTTGAATGCATTTTGAGCAATAAGATATAGGGTATGATTGTTATAGCATTAACTTTGATCAGCGTTGAGTGAAGAATGATCTATAAAACATATGATTTTTACGAGTAAAAAGGAAAAGATATAAAATCCGAAAAAAATAAAATAAATGCATTATTAAATACACTTATTTCAATAAATATCCTATACTTGTTAACCCAACATTTAAATAATCTAAACGTAGATTTAGGATTCTTTACAAAAAGTAACGTCTACTTAATCTATTAATGATAATTTACAAAAGTATGAATTTTTATCATGTGTTATGAATAACATATAATCGTATTCGAGTTATTGGGGTTTCCGCATATCGAGCTTGAATTAATTAAGTAGTGGGTTTCTCATTAGTTCAACAGTTTGTTACTATATAACTCTTTATTTAATGTGCTGCTTGAGAAAATATCTTGTCACTTTCATCAGTCCACTAAATTATAACATTGTATTGATCCTTTCATGATTTCACATCATTAAATATATTTGGGACTCACGATTTCACTGAGATTCCACCTATTACTAACCTTATTGGCTTTAGATTATAATATAGTAAATAAAACATTTGTTAAAATATTTATTGTATTGTATAAATACTAATAATACATGTTTACGTATTATAATTTATTTCATATAAGTTTTTCATAAGTCAAATAATCGTGATATAAATTACATTTAATGCAGTTAAAACTTAATTTAAATCATAAAAATACGGCTTCTCAGTTATTTAAAAAAAAAAAATAATTAGAGTGTAAAATACTATAATTGTTTTTACGTCTCTTAAAATAATAATACCATTATAAATATTATATATTAAATGTTATTTACGCAGTGGACATAAAAAACTTTAAAATAAATATTACATTTGTAGGTAGGATGATTTTTTTTTAATTTTTCCTGATAGAATTTAGAACCAGTGTTCAGGCCTAGTACACATTGCCTATGTATAAACTAAACAATGTTGAAATAGTGCAACCATTTTAAAACGATTTAATACCGTGTAGCTGTACAATTAAACACATTATTTATAGTATGAATCTCTAATAATATTTTATTCATATATATTTTCAGTTGGATTTAGTGCTCAAATCGGATGGTGGAGATCTATCAGACTTTACGACGAACGGTGAATGGTATTTGCTAGGTAAATATTATTCTATTTATTTAATTTTTTTACTTTTATTCAAACAAAGAGCTAAATAAATATATAATTTTATATTTTATAGTCACATTTAATCATGGGATCACTCTTCTATATTATTTTATTTTGATTTATTTTAATACATTTAAATAATAAATTTAATATGTTTAACTACCGAAATTGTGCAAAAAATAAAAAATTCTTATTTCAGAAAATTAATTGTTATAACTTTATTACTATCTCAACATTTCAATATTTTCATAAAATTGTTTATGTTATTGAACTTCATTGTACAGTTATATTTTGAAAAATCTTGAGGTTTCGATCGTCCTATAAAAATAGGCGATTATTTTTATAAATTGAAAATAAATGTCACCCATTAATTTGCTAGAATGCTGTTGAAACAAAATCTTACTTGGATTTGATTATCTAATAAATTATATACTTCACTGTATCTAAACGTGTAGATTTTTTTTAAACCACTATACTACTACTCTGTAATAAAAACATTTTCGCAATTATAAAATTAGATTATATTTTATAAATAACAATGTAAAAACAAAAACAGAAGAAGTCATAAATCATAAAAGCAATTTAGATATTTAATATTCTACAGGTATACTGCATAATAATAAATTCAATTGAATACTATTAATTAAACTAAATTATCACACATGTACTATAAAGCTACATACATTCAAATATATTATTATCGTTCTTGATTGCTTATTCATTTTATAATATATCACATGTGTTCAGCCTTTAAAACACTCATTAAATTAATATTATTCAGATTTTCTCTCCTCCCCCCCCCCCCCAAAAAAAAAAAAAAAAAAAAAAATATGGCGCATTTTGTTATGTACAAGATTTTATTTTACCTTTATTTTTAAAATTACAAATAGTTATTTTATCATTTATAATTTCCACAAGTTTTATGACATAAAATTATAAAGGTAACTTAAGAGAAAAATGTAATTGAATTGTTACCAAATTTAACAACAAAATATATATTTTTGGTAATTTTAACCAAAAAATAAAATATTTTGAGAATATATATGATTATTGAATTAGAATGGGACCATCAAAAAATTTTCCGCTATCCTTTGAAAACTGATCAGTCAATTTTAAAGATAAATTTATAGTAGAATTAAAAATGTTTGATCGTGATCGGAATAATTGAACCATACATAACTAAACACTAAATTACAATTTTGAGTATAATTGAACTAATAGTTTTAATGTAATGGAAAAAAAAATCAATAAATATGACTACAATACAATTCATAAGCAGATATTTCAAATTATGAAAAATCAAAATAAATGACGTTAACTGATGAAATAAACTAGTGATATACGATTAAGTACAGTAGTCCCTTTTTTTAGCACCATTGCATATGTTTATACGATTGCTTATGCTTTCTCTTCTTGGCTATTAAAAAATATTGTTTTTTATAGATTATCAAAAAGTATTTGCCTAAGAATAATAGTCACAGAATATATATGAAATTATCAAATATAAGCAATAATTTCTAAAAATAAGTTATATATTTCAAATGGTCACGGTTGTGATCAACGGCAACGTTGCACTAAGTTTGGGTATGTAGTAGAACGTGCACAATTCTAATTATGTAAAAGGTCCATACGTAATCGTAACACATCCAAATAAACCTATCGAATAAAATACTGTAAATTTAAAAGATGCACCGATACACCACAACCAATATATTGCACTAAATAAGTCCTGTGGGTTCCAAAATCTAGCAATGAAAACTTAATGCTAGTTTCTTCGTATGTTACATTCTTATCTAATGTATCTACACTTCATTAAACTTTTATTATTTATGAAAAATGTTCATAGGTCACACGCAAAATTTATCAATTTCATATGATTGAAGATAATTTCTAAGAGATTTATATGTATCGTTATAATTTATTTCAATATTAAAAAATATTCCTATTGTTATCTGGTTTTCTACTATTATTGTTTTATGAAATTGATTAAATTTATCTGTATAGATTGAATAGTTGAATATTTTGTTCATAATATTGTTTGATTTTAAGAATTATTTTTCCGCATTTAAATAGCATATTGGATTAAAAAAAAATGATATGCATTTTTATACTACGTTTATCTTAAAAAGCTATGCGAGTATGGTTTTAAATTTTAAATTAATTGATTAGTAAAGTAATCAAAACTTAAATCATATTATATAAACATATAATTTTATATTTTCAAGAAATATATACGTTTAAGTTAATATTTTTAAGAAAATAATTTTTATAGTTGATAATTATAAATTATATATTATAACTATAATTCTTAAGTAAAAATGTATCTTTTTATTTTAGTTTCGTAACAATATAATTAATATAAACAATTATACCAGCCAATACATTCATTTTTAATTTGATTATACTTTCATTACATCCTTCTTATTGCATATTCTCATTATGATCTCAAAGTCCTTACAGTGCCAAATATTTAGCAACAATTCTTGTTATATTGGCTTATAACCTTAGGTGTTGAAACCTTACTTATCAATAAAGAAAATAAACTATTTTATCATTTTTGGGTTATTTCATTCAATTTTTTCTCACTTTTCACTTTAGTTTTCACCAATGTGTTGTTTTTAATATTCTGTCGTAACTTGTACCCACTGTATTTGATATTGAATGACCTTTTTTCAATTTAATTTCCGTGCGTATAGTTCTTGTTTTTATCAAGTTGATCAGTTATTGTGACACATCAGTTGCTTCTAAAGGTTCAAAATATATTACCTTAGAACTGAGTTGGAATATAATATAAAAACCGTGAAGCAATAAGAATTATTAAGTATATAAATAATTTATTAAAACTATTAAAAATATAGTATTTGACATATAAAGTTAACATTTTTTAGTCATACCTAAGTATTATTAAAGTATTAATATACATGACTCGTTTTGATTTAAGAAATTATCGTCAGATATAAAAAATATACTCTAAATAATTAAAATTATTGAATTCTGCTATATTATTGTTTATTTATATCGAAACCAATATTATAATAATTATATGCTTATTATGTAATTCTTAGAGCTAGGATTAAATTGTATATTCACGTATTTTTTTTTTAGCATAATTAATGTTTTTCGAACATCTGAAAACAAAATAATGAAAATATATTAGAATATAAATACCTTATAATTATTATATTTTTATTATTATTAAATCTTTTCCGTTAATTCACCTTTTCTCGATAAATATTCTATTGCTCTAAAAACTGTATCTTATCTAATCTAAATAAAATTAACCTCATAGTCTAATAGTTAATGACTTTTAATTCGAAGCAGAAGGTATCGAGTTTTGATCTCTTATTGTAACAAAAATTGTTTGCATTTTTTTTTTTTCGAAAAATCGGAACATTAATTTTAAAAATTGTAGGACTTAGCTCGTTACGCCTGCCGGCTCCACTCACCAACTCGAGTAGTACTGCGTGTAAATTTTCGGAGGATGGGGCTTTGCTCTAATGAGAAGTATAGTCTAAACCTAATCTAGTTTTTGTACAAGCCTTGATACTCTTGCAAATGGTATTATGCTTTGTATGTGAAGCTAAAATCTCGCTGCGCGAGTAAATCACATATATAGACCACAAATACAAAATATTATACTATAACTAAACAATAATTCACAAAGTTAGCATTTTAAATCACGTAATAACGTAGATATGATTTGAATAATAACCAAAAAAAAAAAAAAAAAAGAAAAATAGTGGTAGTGAATTAACGGAAAAGGTCCTTATTATTTGTTGACTGCAGTGTCTTGAATTTTTTTTAATTTCATCTCATTTCAACTTTGAATTTTTATAAAAGAAAATATTGGCTAGTTAGAAATTTCCATATTTTTTATAATAATAGTAATTGTTCTATAACTATTATTTTTATTATTTCAGTTAAGTCAAAATGTTCCGTTTGATACAAATATGAATTAAATAACAAGAATACTATTATAATTAAATGTTACATTGAATATATATTATAATTAATTTTTTTTCAGTAAAAAAATCAATTAGTTTTTCCATTCGATTTTTTTTTTTCTTTAATACTGATTATGTGATTTTAATTTTATACTTTAGTAAGTATCCACAGAAAATGATGATTTATTTTTTATTAAGTTGCTAAAATAACTATCGTAAAACTGAGATGACCTGTAATTATATAATATATCACCATAAGCGCCGCGAAAGAGATGCTAGAAGAGTGCATTTGCATTCCCCTGGATTTAATAAAATAAAAATAGAATTTAAAAATGTAGGATACAGGCTATTATTATCATTATCAGAGTTTCTAGTAGCCTGCATTACTTTGTAGACACCCGAAAAAATTTAAAATAATTTTGTATCGTCATACAATTTGAAAAAATATTCCTACGTATTTAATTTAAATAATTCAAGCATAGTTTAGGAATCAGAGCATTTTCTATACATAATGTACCCCCCTAAAAAAATCCCTGGTGGCACCTATGTATATCACCCAATAAACTATAGCGAATATAACAGAAAGATTATTATAATTGTAAAAATTTGATGTATAATCTAAATAATCTTTATATGTATAATAATAATAATAATAATCTGTATAATCTTTTATAGAAAAAAATACTTGGTGATAGTTGGATGAACATATTCGTATCACATTATTGAATAGTTTTAATTATTTTAATAATGTCGTATTAGTCAAAGTAGTAAAGTACATGATAAAAAGTTAAAAATTAAAACCGAAAATTATGTGGTAGGAAACGAACGAACGATTAAATGAATGTATCAATTTATAGGTATCATAAATTTATCACGTACGCTAGATGTGAATATTCGAAAACCTTTCGGTTTAATAATAAAAACAGAGGGTAAAAGTGTACTATTAAATGGTGGTCGTCGGTACTCATCAGGATCGATTCGCATTTACCGCTTCAGGTTCAAAGTATGAATATTTTTTTCTTTGAACCAACACTGCGCAATATCGTTAAAATTGCATATCACCTCGGTAAAAATGTTATTTAGAGCATATCATACAAATGCTCTGTTTGCACGGTTCTACGATACAAAAGCAACGCTGCATTTTTAACGCAACGCGCAATGTCTTCCGGACACATCAATCACGACATAAAATCTCATTATAATTTTCATTTTCTCCTGGAACACCTGATTGTGCGCGCGTTGTTGTTTTATAGTGCATGTCCGTTAAAATACGTCACGTTACAGGAATGCCCGGCAAAAAGAACGTGATAATGTACGGCTGTTGTCCCGAACCGTACGTGGACATCACGTTTACAATAAAGATCAGGCGGAGGACGTTATACTACTTCTTCAACCTGATCGTGCCGTGCGTGCTGATCTCGTCTATGGCGCTCCTGGGCTTCACGCTGCCTCCGGACTGCGGAGAAAAGCTCACACTAGGTAAGGGGACACGACGCCGAATCTAGCTATATCAAAGAAAAAATGTTATTACAGCGAACTGGATGCAGTGAATATTAGGGCGCGCGGGTGTGTTTTTGAGTGCGTGGGTGTGTTAGTTTGTCTGTGCGTGTGCGTGTGTGTGTGTGTGTGTGTGTGTGTGTGTGTGTATGTGTATGTGTGTACGAATGTCAATGCGTGCGTTTTTACACGTAATATATGGATAAAAAAAAAATAGCAGTGGTTTTCAAGGATAAAAAAATATAAATGAGATAAACAATTTATTCTTCGTCAGCACCTAAATAAACACAGAGACAAGGAATGCGAGGATTTTCAGATGCCGTTAATAATAATATGTGTAATTCATGGCTGGCGTATACATGTCATGTTCGAGAGAGCCCTTTGTAGCCATCAAGAGTAATGGATTTATTTTCGCGATAATTATCCAATACGAATTTTTCGAGCTTTTTACGGACAAGGATCAAGAGATTTTGTGATTATGTATACACGATGATGTACGTCGTTACAAATCCTTGTGTTGTGTATTAATATATTTGTTTAGGTTTTCGAATTATTTCTTTAACGACCACTACCACTACTACCACTGCAACGAACTCCACTACCTGACTACACCGGTGGACTATAATGCCGTTTTGAAAGATCATCATTCCAACGCATTAATTTTAATCTTCTTACATAATACGTATGCGTCTAAATACATTTTAATTAGTTAAATGCATTTCAAGGGATCCAATAATGTTGGTCCAAAAATATTATATCCATGAATTCACATAACTAAATACGTATTAAACAATGTAATTAACTGCATTAAAATATTTTAACAAGCGGTTGAAATAAAACTTCATAAATATATGTTATACGTAATATATTATGTCTTCATATAAAATGATTTTTTGAGAAGGAGAAAAAATGTATCTATTTAAACATTTATGTATTTCATGGAAATCGCTTTTTACGCTTGAAGTCTTAAATTATCATTTTTATTAAGACCTTAACATCAAATGTATTCATATGGATCATGTACAAGCCCATTCAATCAGATTAGAAATAAATAATTTAAGTGTTCATTTCAGAAATAACTATACTACTGTCACTAACAGTGTTTCTGAATCTGGTTGCCGAGTCAATGCCAACTACGTCCGAAGCGGTTCCCCTAATAGGTAGGACTAAGAAAAAATATCAACTTGCATGATGACAAATGTCATTGTCATTTGGTACTTGGAGGAACCACTTCGTTGGACAAGCCACATATATATATATATATTTATACACACATATACGTATATATATATGTGCATTCCAAAATATTATAAAATATATAATTGTTATGAATAGTAATAGGAACAACATTTTATTAAATTTTAAATAAAACATTGTTATATCAAAAAATTGTTCCCAGGTGTATTTTTCTAGGTCATAAAAATAAATTGGTTGTTACAGGAGTGACCATCTTGCTATCACTGACAGTGTTCCTGAATTTGGTGGCGGAAACGCTTCCACAAGTCTCCGACGCGATACCCTTGCTAGGTACCATAAAATTACCCTGTTCCTCCCAAAATATAAACCAATTCTTGTGACAGTTAGTGATATTTACAATTTTTAATTTTTATATTTCTATTTATATTTTGAATAGAATTTATACTTTTTACCATTTGAATGAATAATAATTAGAAATCGTACAAAACCTATCACAGATAATCAATTATATAAGTGGTCGAATTAGCCGGCCGATACAAATATACCGATTAAATGGCCAAAATCAAATTTAAATGCACTTACGAAAAATATCAATGTTAGTAATTCATATGTTTATGTATTTATTTGTTTGTATTTAATAATATACATTTACTTATACTTACACACATTTTTTAGTTCATTATTTTCGTTCCTTTCAAACATTTCTTGTAATAGAAATCTATTTTTTATCATGAAATTAAATAAGCTTATTAAAACTGAATAACAAATTAAACTTGTATAAGATTAATTTATGTAAATGATTTCTTAAGATAATCGAAGTAAATGAATCAAAACTTATTAATTAACAGCATTTAGAAAAAAAAAACTTCCTGTTTTAATTGATTTTGTACGATTTCTATTTTATAAAATAAAAAACACTAGAGGCCAAGCCGTATACTTGAAAAAAACCTTTATATACTGCTATCATAATAATAAATTTTAAATAGTTCAATAATAAAACACTTTAATAGATACGGCTTTGTCTCAGTGTACCTATTATACTCCATTTGATTCTTTCGCTCGAGTGCTTTTTCTCACTTCACTTTTATCTCTTTTTTTATTGTCTTAGACGTTTTTTACATATTATGTTTGTTTTGTTCTTTGAACAATAATAATTGTGTGTCTTTTTGCATATTGATATCGATGTGGATTTGCAGTTTGTGATTGTATTTGTTTGCCTTTTCAGATCCATTAAAAATTAGGTGTAAAACATAATATAATCAATTAATACAGCTTGTGACACCAGACGAGACGTCCATTAAATTTAATTCAACTAATTATTTAAATAATGAGTTCAGATTGGATACGTTTTGATATTCAATTATTATCGAGATTTAAAAACTCATGTATTTAAAACCTGTAATACATATATAAAAGACGATTGAAGAAATAAACTATTTTCTTAACATAGTCTTGAATTCTGTATGAAATTTAAATATTATACGGAATAATTGTTTTATATTTTTACATGAGTATTTGGAATATCGATAAAATAAAAATAAAACATTTACAGTACTTATTAGTGTTATGATAACAATGAAAGGTTATGAAATATATTTTACAGTCCTTCTTGTCCACTTATAATAGTTTTTCAATAATCATGATAATAGATTATAAACGTGACAAAGCCGAATATAAATTGATAATTGTCATAAATTTAAGTTTAATCATTTGTGCATTTACTCTCATCAATAAGTTAATATAGTACCAAATATAGGTTACTTTTAACGTTATTTGTGTTACAGGTGTGGCAATACTGCTTTCACAAGTAGTTTACCTATTGCGGTTGGCAGAAGTGTTGCCAGAATCCTCTGACGCGGTGCCCTTGTTAGGTTAGAGCTTACCATATTGACAGACACACTTCTTCTAACAACTCACTAATTTTTCTTAATTCTCTGTGTTCTAACAATCTTCCTATATTTTTGGTCTGCAATCTAATCACTTTATTTCGTATCGGGTGTGACAAGTATTAAAGCATTTATAAGAATTGGTTTTCAATGCAAAGAATAATTATAGTTATAATGCTTAAGGTTTTAATTATCTATAGGTAATATAATGACTTAATTCATTTTTACTAAATTAATGGATATGGTTTTGATTTATAAAGAATTTTTTTTTTTTTTAATTGTCAATTCTATACGCATTATATTAATTTAAATATTTTATTATTTTAAATATTTCTTATATTACCTAATCAAAATGTAATATTGCTTTATAAAATAAGTAAATCTTTAGATTTTAATTTATGCAATGAAATAAAATATATAACTATAAGTTTAAAAATATAATATTCTTTAAATAAAAACCAAATTTCATATTAAACTTCTTTAAGAACTGAACAAATATTGAATAAAATGATTAATTAATGATGACATTTTTAAGTAGAAGAAATAAAAACTATTGATTTTATAAGATGTGTACGTTAATCTAAAAGTATTTCTAAAATTTTTAAATGAAATAATGAATATAAAATAAATAATTTAGTTCAAAAAAGAATTTAAAGTAAAGCTCACCTATTATGCGAACAAAGGATATTTTTCAAATTATTAATACTAAAA
Source organism: Sipha flava (assembly GCF_003268045.1). Lineage (NCBI taxonomy): Eukaryota > Metazoa > Arthropoda > Insecta > Hemiptera > Aphididae > Sipha > Sipha flava. Next base: position 1,084,273 of record NW_020271727.1, read on the forward strand.
AAATGAGTATAAAAATGTATGTTAAATAAAGAAGATAGCGGTAACTAAAGCAAAATTGAATGGATATGTTAAGTTATATGAGAGGCTAGGAACAAATGAAGGAGAAAAATAAATGTATAGGCAAACAAAGGTTAGAAAAAACGATTCAGGGACTTTCAAAATGTTTGATGTATAAAAAATGAGGAAAATAGGGTGTTAACAAATGATAGAAGTTATCGAACGAAAATTATCCAAAAGAAGATTTAGAGAATATTTTATGGAATGAAGGATTGATTTGTCTAGTTAGTGATAAGGAACTGAAGGTTTCGCAAAAGCGATGAAAAAGAAAAAAAGTGGTAAGACAAGATGAGTGCCTGTACAGGTGTAGAAAAATTTAGGGGATGTAAGCCTTGGATAATTGAAAGATCTTTTTAATAAGGTGTTAATGTAGGGAAAAATGTCAGGAGATTAGGAAAACAGTTTAATTGTACCAATATTTAAAGGCAAAGGAGACATACAGGAACTTGGGAACTATAGAGGAAAAAAGTCGGGTGCTTTATGTGATAAGAGAATCCCAATAAGACTGTAAGGTAAATTTTTCAGTAATTTAGTGGGACCAACTATGCTATATGGTTCAAAGTATTGGGCGGTTAACAGGATAATAGAACAGAGTATGATTGTTACGGAAATTGTTATGCTTAGATGGACGAGTGGAGTGACAAGAGAAGATAAAATAATGAATGAATATGTGAGAGGTAGAATTTATGTAGGATCTATAATGAACATGATGAGAGAAAATAGAGATGGTTTGTGCTTATGATGAGACAAGAAGTAAAAAAGCAGTAAAAGTTGTTTTGAAATTGAATATTGAACTGAAATGAGGATGAAGATGACCAAAAAAGAGATGGTTGGATACGATTGAGAATGATCTGAGGGCCTTTGGTGTGTGCGTATGGGATGTAGAAATCTAAAACGAGTTGTGGTTTAGGACAAGAGTGGCTGACTACAAATAGTTAGGAGAAAGACGAAAGAGAAGAAGGATTAAACTTAGAAAATAATTCATAGAAACAATTTTATTTAGATTTTTGTAGATTTTTCCCATGGTTTAATTACATAAGGTACCTAGTTAAAAATCTAAAATGTTTAATTCCATGTTTTATATTTCTAAACAATATAGAATAAATATTATTTAACATAATTCTTTTAAGTATATCATTATCTAAGGTATTTTATTATCATATATATATATATTTTTATTATAACCAAAAAATAACCTCATATCAATTAAATATACATCTGAACAACTTCAACTGTTGAAAATATTTTAAAAAATATGTTAAATGACGTATTGTTTACCATATATCAAATCTTTGTCACACCCTGTTTCAATCAGATATTGAAATACATATATTATTGTTTTTTATACCATATATTATACACTTTTATATTAAACTTTCAGTCAGCTTTTCTTACAAAATACATTTTTTTTATTATTATTATTAATATATATATATATATATATACATATATATATAAATGTATATGTATATATATATATATTTTTTTTGTCTTTTCTGATTTTCGCTATTTTCTTTACTACAGATTTGTACATTTTTTGCATGCCAATAAAAATAAGTAAAACACATAGAATGTAATATTTGTTTTTAAGTTGGAATTTGCTTGTCCATCGTGAACAACATTCATTTATTCACCTTATAATAAATCTTTTGCAATAATTCATACTCTGTGTCAATATTAAGCCTCTTGGGATAAAAAAAACCTGCATATGAAGTTATATATTCCCTTTACATAGTATAAATAAGAACCTAGATATATCCTGATTTTGAAAACCACACATAAAAAATATTTATAATATATCACGCGTTATTTATTTTTTATTTTTACTAACATATAAATGATAAAAAGAAATCGATGATTTTTGTTTACTTATTTAATAGTTGTATTAATTTACAATAATATATATACATAGTTACTAATATGTACAAAAGCTTCTTGAAAATATGAAACATATCAACATGAGTCATGAAGTGTTATTAAATCTGTTTTACTTTTTCGTAAAAAGAGTGAATTATTAAATTAAATATAGAATACTCTTCAATTCAAATTCCTATTGATTTGTTTTTGCACTGAAATTTAGCAAAATGTTTTTTAAAAAAATGATATATAATTATTATGTCACAGTTTACAAGGTACACATTAAATAATTTTTATTGTTTATTTTTCTTTTGTCGGATGGTTCAAAACCAGTGGTTTTAAAGTATGTAACTTAATAACACAATCATTAAAATTATTTTGATTTTTAAAATAATTACAAAATAAGAATATCTAAATTCATATGAGAGAGCTTGAATTTACAGTAAGTAGATTTCTTATTCAAAACCTTATGGTTTGCTAAAATACGGGTTAATAAAGGTCTAACCTATCCTATCCATTAATAAAACAGGTGTTCTTTATCCACTGCACATATTTTATACAGCATATTGTATACAGTGTATACATACCATATATATGATATACTCACTATCTATGGGTATACACTATAGTGAAGGTATTTAAATTAAACAAACATGATTTTAATACAAATATATTACAATACAACGTTAAGTAAAATTTAGTATGAATTCAACGTTTGCTATTTTAAATGAATTATAAGACTAGTGATATAGATACCATACAGTATCATAACCAAAATGTATCATTATTTACTACAATGCTTATTAGAGATACACATATCAAACTTTCGTTATACATAACTGTAAAACTACTTCAGATAGATAAAGTGGTTTTCGCATTACGCATTCGATAATATGATTGTTAGTATGCAAAGAAAAATTTTTCTTTTCCTTAAATTCAGAATATTTTAGAGATTTCTAAATTCATAGACAAAATAATGATCGAATTCTATGTATATAAACTGTTTAAAAATAATAAAACTATAACTGAGTTCATGAAGTGTAATTGTAAACCATTGAAATATTACAATAGTTCTTAATTTATTAGTAATACATTTATAGTTACGAATTATTTATGTTTTACGAAATGATTACATTTTAATGCAATGAGAATAATAATTCATTCAAATTTAAATTAATTATCAAGGAAGAAAATAATTTCTTCGATTTATTTCTTTTCTTCTTAAAAATGTTGACTCAGTTGTCGACAAAATCTAATTAGTTTGAAATAATGTAAGTATAATGATAAATTAATATTTTTTTTTTTTTTTAATTAAATATAATTATTAACTAAACATGATTTTTATAAATTTTTTTTATAAATAATAATTAATAATAATATTAATAAATATCAATCTGATTAAAAATAAAATATAATACTTTAAATACATATTTAATTTATTTTATAACAACATTTAATTATTTTTAACTTATTGTAAAACTTATGCTTGACATCATAATAAATTAATGCATTTCAGGAATTATTTAAATGACAAATGACTTATTCTAATAAAATAATGGATTATTTATTACTGGACAGTATACGTGTATTATGTTAATTTTTTTTTTTTTTTTAATAAAACAAAACTAAACTTCATACCAATTTACTTTACTAAAAATGTTTAGTGTCATCGTTGAAACAATTTAATAATATTTATATGCCTGATAGTTTAAAATGTACTCTTTGTTTAATTTGCGTCGTTGGTTTTGAGTTTTGAGATTCTTATTTAAAGTTTTCTTAACAAAAATCAATATAATTTTACTTTGAAACCGTAAGAGATTAGTATGATGATCCACGAAAGTTGTAATCTTTTCTAATGAAATACATGAATAAAGTATTGTAATACCTCCTATTTATCGTTGAATTTTTATAAGTAGTAAAATAGAAGGTTACATTAGAATCTCTTAGGATTTGAAACTTATGTATCAAATGGAATTAATTTATCATCGTAATACATTTTAATAACTATGCTTAACATCGATTTAATTAATTTAAAATGTATATTATATATATCTACTTATATTAGTAGTGTTTTAATATAATATCATGTTGAAAAATATCTGGTTGAGTAGTATCTTATATTGATGTTCACGGGCATGGTGATCAATACATTTATATTACTTATAGGGACAATCATTCTTTTTTAATATCTCGACCATTAATTTTAGTATTTTGCTTCTATAATCTTAGCACATCTATATTGTAATGAAAAGATTACAAAAAAAAACCCTCATTGAGAACCTCGTAGAAAATATCATGATAAAAAAGAAAAGGATGCTTATAGTAAAATGTTAAATAAATAATTTTAAAAAAAATTAGCTTATGAAATATTTAACAACAATCCGTCGCCATAATTAGATATTATATGGACGATTTCACACTTCTATTGAAAAAACCTTTATTTCGAAATATAATCTTCTGTTTATATATGACCCAATAAATCTAGTAAAAGCTTCAGAGAAATAAAAGCAAGATTTTAAAGCATGGATTTTAATGTTAAATGATTGTAATTTATTTTTACTAGTTTTTAATTGATCATTCTTGGAAAATCATAATACATCAAATTTAAGAATAGTGATTGGAGATTATGAAGTTGAGTCTAGAACTTAAGATTCAAACTTATTGTATTTTAACCGAAAATTGATTTATATTACAACTATAATTATTTTTTGCTTCAATAAGGCAATTATTCCATTATTAGATAATGTAAATTTGGTTGGATCGATTGAATTAAGTGAATTCTAAAATTATTTTTAAACAATGACATATCTCAATAATGATTACATAATACAAAAATTGTATTTAAAATACATAATTAAATTAAATTTCTAAATTATAAATAGTTACGAAATTTGGAATATTTTAACATTATATTTCACTGCAGAATGATTTGAATATATTTATATACATATATATCACAAAACATATTGCTAAATTCCTATATTGGCGGATAATTTATTCAAATATTTTCACTGCCATAAAAACCGAAATCAAATATTTTTGATAATTTATACATTTTGGTATTTTACTATATAAGAATTACACAATATATATATATATATATATTTATTTATAAATTTTATTCCTACTATCAGAAGTAGTCCAACCACTCTTATACATGTAATTTAATAACTTTTATGAATATTTAAACAATTTTTTTTCAAGATATTTTTGGACTTCTTTTTTGTGGAAAACCGTAAAATAAAACGTGACTTGAGTTACTAGCTACGCTTTATTATGGAATCTGGCACACATGTCACACAGTTTTATCTTCTCTTAAAACCTCATACAGATATATTTATATATGTATAAATATATATTATAAATATTTATTTATTTATTTACTTATTTATTTCTGTATGAAATAAGAGCAAATAAACAACTTAAGTAAATTTGACTTAGTCGATTTCCATTATGTGACATAAACTTTACTACATTCCTCCATTTTCTATTCAATATATATAACCTATCATTTTTCCTGCATAACACTAATAAATATTTGATGTTTCATTTTCTACTTTTAGTATAATATTGTGTGTGTGTATATTTATGTTTTGTCAGTTAAGACTAACGTCTAACACAGGCTGTATAAATTACATTTTATTTTTTTAATTAATATTTAAATAACATAAAATATGCATTTAAATAAAAAAAAAATGTTTTAACTAAAATTTAAATAATACTATTGCTAAAATCAGTTTCAACTGAAACATTAAATAATAATATTTTGTGGTTGATATACATACTACCTCACTCCAAGTATCAACTGATCTGACTACGAGGAAATAATAACTGAGTATTAAAAAAATATACACAAATTAAAACTAATATAATGTTTTTAGTAGGATATATTACTATATTTATGTTTTGTTTTGTGTGTATTTAATTTTATTTTATTTAGTGAAATAGTATATTTATATATATATATATATATATATATATTAATAGGTACACAAGTAATAATATTATTACCATATTATTTTGATTTAATTATATGTATACATATAAGACCGTAGACATTAAGACAATAATAGATTTATTTGTTAAGATTTTAAGTGTGTGCTTAGTCAACAATATTTATATCATTTTTATATGAACTTTAGTGAGTATTAGAAAATACTTATATTATTGTAAAAATTTTAAATTTTTATATGCTTTTTAAGCATAAAATAGATATACAATAGTGTTAGAAATGTAGGTAATTACTAATGCATAAATGAAAATTGTTATACAATACGTGTTACAACTAAAATCAACTCAAATAAATAAAAAAATATTTTAGAATCTAAATAATAGAAATCGAAAAATATTATTTTTAGTGTGTTATATTCCTAGAAAAAAATAATTAAAATTATCGTTTCTTTTAATGACTTCGATGATATATTTGTTTTTATGTATACGTATTGCTGGTTTTGTTGAAATATCATCAATTAAAAATTTGTATTAAAAATAAAATACATTTTTTACTTATATTTAAAATCTTTTTATTACATTTTTTTTTTACAACAGTTTTATGTTAAGAAATTTAACATTTAATTAAATCCATTGAGGCACAACCACTGCATTAAATAAATATTGATGTCTAAATTATTTTGTTGAAATTTAAATTATTTTACCTGAAATTAATAATTCGAAAAATATTTACATGTATTTCAAATCTTATATAATTATTGAAGTGCATACATATCATAAATATATATTGAATATAACTATTGCTGGTAGATTAATGTACCTATATATATATATATATATTACAGTTTATTGAAAAATAATCTGTTAAAAATGGTAAATTACACATGTTTACATTTTTTTGTATAGATAATTAATAACAATTTTGATTCTATACTATGCTATTTATATTTCAATTGATTTTAGTCGATTGAAATTACTGGTAAATACACTGAGCCACAATCATTTTTATAAATTGAGAACTATCAATTATTAGTTTTACTTTATGACTAATATTAATTTTTTCAATCATCTATCTGTAGGAATTAGTTTTATTTTCTTCATTATTATGCGTGCATACACAAATTATAGATATTAAGCATGCCTTCTTTTTTATTTATATTATTTTTTTTTTACGTTTTAATAACTATCATGCTTTACAGTATTATCTTTATTTAAATTTAAACTTAACATACACAAAGTTATCATTGAGAACAATTATTTAGAGCACTTTGATAAATTACCTATAATATCTTTCATTAAGAAATGCTCTGATCCTTATTATAAAATGTACACATTAAAAAAAATATGTAATAATCATAACTTTTTCCATAGGTACTTACTTCAATTGCATCATGTTTATGGTGGCTTCGTCGGTAGTACTCACGTTGGTGGTACTCAACTATCATCATCGAACAGCTGACATACACACTATGGGACCCTGGGTAAATGATGTGTTGTTGTATTTCGTTACAATCTATTACTCGCACTGATGTATTCAATATTTCAATATTCATAACTATCATTTGTTTATTCATTACAAAATGCGTATAAATATATTACCGTCAATTATGTAAATTATGTTACAACGTAAATTCGTAGTCAATATCATACATGATTAACAGGTTAATTAGACAATATCGTCAATGCTTAGGCATTAACTGATAGCATAAGCAACGTTGTATAAATCAAACATTTACAACTATGACTACGAAATCAACTACATTTCTAATACATATAGAAAATGTTTATAATTGTATTTAGTGAAATATTAAAATAAGATTAAATATTTATTAATACTAGATAAATTAAATGTAATTATTAATTTTCACAATTGACTGTGCCATGACGCTTTGAATTGCAAAGAAAATTAATTTCTTACAAGCACATATATTAGTTTTGTATCCTGTTTTATAAATACATCAATAGTATCCTTTTGTTCTCACGATTCCACAGCAGCTTCACGCACGTTAACTTCTTTTAATTTAATAAATCGATTTTACGACGCTAGGTCGTTTCTTATTTAACAAACAAATAGTTGATTTTTATCAATTACGTCTGAATTTTAATCATTACCTAGGAAATATTTTTAAATGCATCATTGCCTGAAAATAATTAACATCAATGTTACTTCTTAGTCTTTATCGTATATTGTCAAATTTGATTGGAAATTTTATTATTGGCTAAGCAATTACGTCAATTCCTTAATCTACGTCTTTGCCGGTAACATGTATATTTATATAACAATAATTATTTATTCCAATATTATTCACTGGGATGAAAATAACAAATACACTTTTGATAAGTAAATATTGCATTCAACTGCGTCTTAATTATTTGTTAAGCCGCAGCATTAATCATCTTACACTGTTTTAGATGTGGTATGAATCGTATTAACCATAGACATTGAATTATTATTATTTTATTTTAGGTTAAGTGCTTTTTCTTGCTGTGGTTACCTTGGATTTTGTGTATGCAAAGACCAGGTAAAGACATATCATTCAAAGCCATCAAAAGTAGGTATACAGATCGAAGGGGCATGGAGTTGCGGGAGAGATCATCGAGAAGTTTATTAGCCAACGTACTTGATATTGGTAATGTTCAATTTCATAAATTATAAATTTTTATTTTTGTTTTTGTTTTTATTCGATTATTTAATGTTCGTTCACTAACTACTATATCACAATATGGTGTACATGGCTACCCAAAGGTAAGCAATCATTTACCGGTTTTTCAAAGAACAAAAACATATTTACAAACAAAAACCACCCTTATGTAAATATATATGTATGTGTAGACAAAAAAAAAAAAAAAGAAGATTGAGTTGAAATTAAAGCTAAATGCAAAAAACTGTAAACCTTATAAATCGTACCATTGTAAATTGGTTAATGTAGGCTTATAAATGTACTGAAAACAAATCGGTTACTTTATATGGTTTTAAATTTAAATTTAAAATTGGAATGAAAATATACGACTATAATAATATTAAATATTTATCAAAAAGTAAAATGTATATTATATGTATATTAATACCATTTCCAATGTCTTTAGGTGCGATCCTAATTAGTTGAGATGAACTAAAGATCTACTGTGTATTCAAAATAAAAAAAATTATAATAATTTCAAACTTGCATTTTGTTTAAATAATTAAAAAATAAAATGCGTCAACTAACTTAAATGTAAATAAAAATAATAAAATATAAAATACAATTTTAAAAATGGGGGTGTTTACAGATGCAGTAAAAATTAGTAATTCTCGATTCATGACTTTAAACACTTTCAAATAAACACACACACACATACACTTACAAATTAATCATAATACTAACCACAGCAAAATTAGTAAATTATATTTTAGTAAGATACAAATAAAATAAAATAGGTTAAAATAATGTTCCTTAAATTTAAAAAAAAAAAAAATTATTGATTTATCATACTTCATTTTAGTTTATACCCAACAATAGTTTTCTATATCGGAACCCGTTATAAATATTTGCAATACAATGTTATTACAGACCATTATGTGTAATAAAATATTATTTGAATAATTAAATTTTGCATAGTTACAATCATAAAAATTAATCGCATGTGTTTTGTTGAAATTACTACTAATTTTTGAGAGTTCTAATAGTAAAAATAAATACATGTCGTTTAAATTTTTAAATTTTCACTTTTGACTAGTTTCGAGAATTGTCGAACAATTCAGTTTAAATAATGACCGAAGTAGACAACAATACAAAATAGGAATGTCCAAATAGGTGTTTTATTTGTTCCAAAGTATCCTTAAAGTTTTAATGATTTATATATTATTACATTATTTATTGTTTAAATTTTAGGCCCGTCTATATGATAAATATTAATAATAATAATAATAATTAATAGTTTATGATTATGTATTAGTTTCAATTTCTCTAATTCGTTTCTAAAATAGGTATTAGAAAACTATGGAAATGCATTAAAAATTTTATAATTTTAAAATATTAATTATAGCAATATTATAACCAGGAATAAATTATTTTCATCTATCCAAGCAACAAGATAGTACCGTGAGAATATTAAAAAATTGTACAGCTTGTATGAGTAAAAATATCTATTTAAAATACAATATTCTTATTGATTTTGATGCACATAATGTAAATGTATTTGAATTAATATTATTAGATAAAATAAATCAGATAGTAATTGCTGAAAAAATTTTTTTTTCATTGGTTTTTCTTTTTTTTTTTGTTAAGATTCAAAACTACCTAACTGATTTTTAATAGTTTAAAGTACATACTAAGTTTGGAATTAAATAGAGAAATAAAGAGTTAACATTTTGATTTTTTTTTAAATATATGAATAGAATAACTTGTACATATTGTATATCGTTAATTGGGGTTCAAAATTGAAGTACTTTTCGCAGAATCATGGAAACATTCTAAAACGTTCAACTGTCACGTAATGACAATAACGTAATGCGTCTTTTTAACGATTTCGTATCTCACCTCGAACTTGAAGTATATTCAATAACTAATAATCGCACGTCAAACATGTCTGTCGTCGTATTATTTTTAAAACATCCTAATTCCATTGTCGTTCATTGTCGTTTGAAAAGAAACATGCGACTATTGGCGGGATACTGTAACGTGTATTGAAATGCATTGTAATGCGTACGCGATTAAAAGTTTCCGAAGTCGCCGTACGGTTCAGGCGGTCCGGTTCGAACGCTGGGACCGGACGGAGAGACGAATTCTGCACATCAAAGCTGACCTAGGCACTAACTGACTACGGTTAAATTGAGCATCCATATTTCAACAATGCATTTTAACGCGTGCTATAACAACGCCGGAAAAAGTCTCGTCTTGAAAAGCACGTGATTGACAATATCAATATCGGTACACGGCGATTGCGATAAAATTCAATTGGCGATAAAAAGAAAGAAAAAAAAAACCCTCCGAATTAATCCGTTTCGTCGTGGTCGCGTAGAAAACGGATTTCGAATGCTACGTGCATGCCATATTGTTTCGCTGGAGAGTATTGGTATTCGTTAACGGTTTAATACGCATTGTTGGTGCGCGGGTCGGAAACGAAGGATCTCGATCCGGGTGGGGGATGAACGCGCTACGGCGTTGAGGGTGGGCACTGCGACCGCGATATTAAAGAATGACCGGACAAACCGACGGCGACGGCTCTCTAATAAAATAACGCAATATCAATACGAACGGTGGTACGGAGACACGAAAAGCCGACGTAGGGCCGGGGGTGCGGTCCCGTCGCGGCGGTCACCATCGGCGCGAAAACGTTACGATATTATGTTATTATTACCGTCGCCGTTTTCAATTAATTCGGAAACGCGTAAGTTTCGCACCTGTTGTCTTAGCCGTGTTACTATTAAAACTTTTGATTTCGCCTCCACCTTCCAACCCTCGCCCCTGCACGGTTTGAACAATATAACACTTATGTATTACTTTCACGGATGCCCCGGAGTTTAATATCGAAGCCAATTTGCGCGATACCATCTCCCGTGGTACACAAATATTTGCACAAGTCATGTGTGCTCACCGTGCATAATATTTGCAACACGTCAAAAGTGATAGCACACTGAAAACAGCGGTTCTTAACCTTTTTACATCCACGTACCGGTTACGCGTTTCGAACCGTTTTCGCGTACCACTTGACACTTGATAACCTTTTTTTTTTTTTTTTTTATATATACTACTTGTCAACAAATGAAATGACATTATCTTACATTTATGAAGCGTATTTTTTATAATTAATTTTATTAATTTAAACTATATAAATACATAAGCATTTAACACGCTTAATGCAATTCACATAACGTAAAAATATTATTATTAATTATAATGAATACGAACGAATGATTTAATGAGACGGTTTATGCTGTGTTGAATGGATCAGGACGTCAATACCGGGCTCCATGTTTGAAACTAAAAGTCTTAAGTTGTCTTCTACGTTGTCCCTACGTCGTGGATATTTATCAAATAAACCAAATAATATCGATTGGTAATAGCAATAAAAATTAAACTATTTCCTTAATAAATATTTCTTCGTCAGGAATCGTGTTTCAAATATTCATATTTTATTATTAAACGGACAAAAAACGAATTTATTGCCTTTTAATTTATGAGCCCTTATGACTTGCGAGTATGTTGCATTTAATATCAAACTACTTATAAAGTTACAAAATTTAAAACATACTACTGCATAATAATATGCCATTCAAACACATCACTCATGTTTAAAGTCGTGCCCTTCTTGGTATACGCATGATGTGACAAAGATTTGAGTGATGCTTTTGTTTATACGACAGTATTTCCAACGACATAATGAAACAAATTGGAAGCCTATAATATGATTAATGTGTACACAAAATGGTATTACTTATCATTATAACTTATATGGTTAAATTTTAAATTTGCTCATGTGTTTACAAATCCAAATTATTGAAATAAAAATAGTATTCTTATGGAAACAGAAAACAAATTACAAAGTTGTTCCTTTCAAGTAAAGTAGTATATATTATATATTTCATCTTGCCGAAACTTAAATTGATTAAAACACCAGACAATAAAAGTTTAAATTAATAATAAATAAATATAAATAAATAAATGAGTACAAATAAATATTTGTTAACTCTTTTTGACATTCTCCAGACAATTTCCGATTATAATAGCTATACTGAAATACATTTTATAGGAATAATTTTATAAAATAATTTAAATAGCTCGTTCTAAAAAAATATTGTGGTTTATGTATTTAATTTAGCTCGTTTTAGAATGTTATATTTAATATTTTAACAAAATATTACAGTTATATTTTTTACTTTAAATTTAGTAAAATGACTAACATTTTTATAATAAAACTATTATACTAAGTATAAGATTCTCCTAATTGATTAAAAATAAAATTGAAAAAATAAACGGTATACAGTGAAAAGTTTAAGTCTAATAACTATAAAATCATCAAAAAAAAATTCGCATATATTTACTTCAATTATTATTAAATTATAATAAGAAGTTATGATTCATATAATAATAATAATAATAATAACAATGTTGTCTTAAATTTATAATATACTAAAGTACACAATTTTATTGAATAAAACACTCTACTCAACAAATATAAGGTACCTACTATACAAAAAGTGTATATAACACTTTATATCTAAACTTGAAATTTTAATATGTTAACATTATTAATAATATTAAATGTTTGATCAAACAAATAACCCTGGAAAAATATATATACATTATATAAAGTATTAATTTTACTTTACCTACCTACTAACACAATGTGTACCATTTTAATACAGATGTTCAATGTAAATATTAAATTTAACTTAAATATTTTATATTGTTGCCTTAGTTTAAGATGTAACTTATTTTTTTTAATTTTACTTTTTTCTGGCAAGTATCATAAACAAATTATTCTTCTTAATTTCAACATTCAAATGGTCTATTTGGACTTTCAATACTTTATTAAACTATTTAAATATTTTTATCAAACACTTCTCCCATTTTCTTAAGAAATTTTTTTCTCAAACATTTTTCGTTTAAAAATAATACATTTTGAATTTCATACAACACTTCTTTCTAGGAATGTAATAATTTAAATAACTTAATTTGTTTATATCTTCTAGAATTAACTATATTACTAACTACTAAATATTTAACTAATTCTATAATAATAATATAATATTATATATTAATTAAATATACAGTGTTATAATCAGTGTTGTGCATAGATAAAAAAAAATTATCTAGATATAGATATATAAAATAATTTTTATCTAGATATTTATATAAGGCATCTACGTTTTCATCCGTTTATAGGCCAACTCTTTTGATCTTGGGTAATGATTGTATTATGTAACAATCCATTTCAAAATATAAAATATTTCACCAATAAAATAAAATTGAAAGTCATAGATAAAATTATGAAAAATATGAAGACGGTCTGACGATAAACACTGAACACGTTGTGGATGAGAGTGCGTTGCGTACAGTACAAATTTTTAATAAATAACGTGCGTTTCACGCCTAATATTTATTTTGTTGTACAATAATATTATATAGACACATCAAAGTACGAATTCATAGAATTGGGGTCCAGTAATGACAATTATTTAAAGCACATGATTAAATGAACAATGGACATAATTTATATATACATATTGATTTTAAGGCGGTCAAATTATGATGGAGAACGATCAATTTCTGTGTATATAGCTATAGCGTAGTGCGTATTGTAGTATTGCTATTTTCTTATCAATGATTTCTGTATTTTAGTATTTATAAACCATCTACCGCGCAGCTACAATAATAACCAGTTTATACCTATGATGCGTTATCTCTGGTTCTAATATTCTTATAAATGCTCTTTCGGCATTCTTAATACCACAGAACAATAATAATACGGGCATCAGACTTCCCCGTATGGGCTATACTATGAAATTATAAATAATTCTCCCATGCATATTATGTAGGTAATATCATTGATTATGGATAGTATACTATCCATAATCAATGGTAACATATATCTATATACATAATAAATTGTCATTGTTCATAATTAATAATATATGCTATGTAAAACTATTTTAGAACCAATTTTTGCAAGTAAATATACAAATGAAGTTTCTTATTTAGTTATTTATTTTATATTGAATGATAAAATTGTAGATTAGTTATTACCAGGGAGCGGATGTTTATGCTCCAAAAAATTTAAAAATATGCATGCCATTATGCTCTAAAAAGTATAAAAATATGTTTAGAATTCATAAAAATATGCATCAAAAATTTTTTTATTTACAACTTATTTTGTTTATTAAAAATTTAAAATATATAGGTATAAAATAATTATTCTTGAAATTAAAACTTTAAAAAGAACTGTTGGTACATAAATACGTAAATAGTTATAAAACTTTATACAATATAGAAATACTTTGCACGAAAACTAAACTAGAACACAACTGAAATGCAACACGAGTACACAACACAACGAAAGATAAAAACACAACTTCAATAAACGAAATTGTTCGATATCAACTCCGGCGATAACGGTGTTTTATATTTATTTTTGTCGCGGGATAATATGAACAAGGCGAAAGGCTCAGAAATCGAAATAATCGATATTCCCGCCGCCGCCGTCGGGAAATTTTGAATAATAAATTACGCGTGTTGAGTCCGTTAATATATTACTATATTAGTATATCACAAAAAACCTCAAATATGCACTAAAAACATGATGAATTTAAAAATATGATCAATCAATTAAAAATCGAACAAATATGCAAAAATATGCAAAATCAAATTGGTAAATTTGAATTCTTAAAGTGATGAAACAAATTTATATCTTACTCCGCATTGATTTAAATGTTATTAAAAAATATGATAAATACATAAACATCCGCTCCCTTGTTATTACTAATGATTAGCTACAGGTTTTGTGAATTATCTAGATAAATTTATCTAGATGGCTATAATTTTTATCTAGATGAAAATTAGATGTCAATTTTATTTTTTATCTAGATAACATATTATCTAAATATGATAAATTTATCTAAAGCACAACACTGGTTATAATGCATATAGTAAAAAGAAACATAATAAATAACAAGTTAACAAAGTTGCAACAAGAATACTTTTCAATTAAAATTTAAACATAATTTGGAGAGTGATCTGTAGTCAAATTGATTATGGCTTTAGAAATAACGATGATAAAGCATATGGTATAGTGAGTCAAGTATTATATTTATTGGATTTTAATAGAAAAATAAAAAATATTAAAAATACTGAAAAAATACAACTAGGGAATGACTATAATCATTAAGCAGAGAGTAGATAAAAGAACAGTGAATATCAGTTCTGCAGAAGACAAGAGTTGGAAGCTTGGATGGAAAAGTTATAATGAGACATGTGATAAATTTTATCAACTAAGAAGAAGAAAACTTTTTACACCTAAAAGTAAGAAGTTGATTGCGTGCCAAGTAAGGCTACTAAATAACAATCTAAAATATCAAAAGGATTCAAGCTAAGAATAAATTGTAAGAGTATAATGCTTCTATTAAATTAATTAGAGTTATGCTAAATCAACGGCTCTTAACCTGGGCGTAATTACCATCAAGGGATAACACAATATTTTTTGAGGAATAAAGATTAGACAATTTTTTTATTTTATGTACTTTATTACTGTTATTATAATACGTATTATTATTTAATTACCTTCTAATAATATTTACAGTGTAATCCCGATTATTCGCGATATTTTTCTGAACGAACCATGTACATGTATACAGAAAAAAGTTAAAAATATAAAATATTTTTTTTACAAAACACGTATATACTATGGCTCCATAAATCAGTCTAATGGGGTTGCAATAGCTGATATACTAAAAACGTGAGTTGTACTTTAGGCCTAGCATACGTGCTTTTTTTGTGAGTAGAGGTATTGTTAATATTTAACCCGATTTATGGGTAATAGTCTTAGTCTCAAAAAATTAGGAAAACACTGTGCTAAATGAAGCTCAGAGCTTAAAAGGTACATATTGACCCAAAATGTACACTCATTTGATTAAATAAACTTTGAGTTTATGAATTACTGATGATTTGATGTTTTAAATGACCTGTGCGTATATAAAAGTACTACAAACATGAAGAAATATTCTTACAAATATTCTCTACAAATATATAGGAAATGTTATCAGTCTTGGATTAATTATTGTAATATAAATTATAAAAAAACAAAATAATCGAACGGCACTTTTAACGATTTAAATATCAAGGAGACACATCTTATTGATTTTTAAAACTTTTAAAATAGAGCCTTTGTTATTTTCTAAGATCTGAGACGGATCTACTTTGAATCGGCCCTGTGATCGAATGGTAAGATTGTTGAAGAAACGTTCGAGAGTAATTTTGTCTCTAACGATTTAGAAACTGACTAATAATAAAGTGGCATTAAGCCTTGAAAGTCTTCTGAGTCCAGTAGAATATGGTTTTCAAAAGAAGAGCTTAATTGAGCCTCACTCACCAATGACGGACCATTAGGGAAGTGATGAATTTGTCATCATCAATATATTAATATTTTTTATAAAAATATAATAGGATGTAGGTTCTAATAATCCATAAATTAAAAATTTTGACAAACATTTTTCGCCATCAGATTCCTCGGGAATCATTTCGATGACCGTTTAAATATATAAACAGATTTATATAATTTTTTTGTAATTAAAATTTAAAAAAAGAATGTGTATCAATTGATAAATAGTAATACATAATACTGGTATAACTAATAATTTTATATGGTTGTCTGTAAACAAAATATACTGAAATCATGTTAGTACAATATATATTATATATTTCAATTGGGTTTTAAAATACTTTTAATTTTAAGACAACAGAAATATTATGATTTGAAAAATATTCGTCAAGTTTTAATATAAATAAATATTTTGATTAAGGATGAACGATGGAAATGCCAAACAAAACCAATGACATTATCATAATATTTTCATGGACAGGCTTTGACTTTTATTCATTTATTATTAATGGAAAATAATATATTTTGAAGACAATTCATCAAAGAAATTTATAATTTTTTAAATTTGAACATAGTTTTAGAACATGAATAATATAAGGGTATTGATAAAAACTACACTTAAAATAAATTAACTGACATTCTTATATTATTATTCGATGTAGATATAACTTAAGTATAACAATTTTGGCAGTAAAATGATTTGGATTATCACCCTTATATAAATGTTAATAAAATAGGTACTTATAATTCATAAAAAAAAAAAAAATAACGTACCAGAAAAGTTCAGTCTTTTAATAACAAATTCGATTCAGTAAGATGAGCTATGTCTTAGTAAAAAAAAAAAAAAATTAATTTTAAAATTAACAAAAAAATTATCCAACTCTTTGCAGTAATATGAACAATTATTATGATTACTATTTGGCAATGACAAAATGATAAAATACGAATCGCAGTATTCGTATAGAACAAAATTAACTGAACACGAACACAACAGTATAATGAAGAATTTAAAATAACTTAAAATCAATACTATGTATCTTAATAAAAAAGAGGACATTAACACTCCTTTGAATGCTTGGGCGCTGAATGATATCGTTTAAAATATGTTTGACGCCGAATAAAGTTTCAGCACATACATTAATTATTTTTAACGTTCCAATCACCGCTAAATTATTATTATTATTTTTTTTTAATTAAAAACAACGTTTTTAAATTTCAATTATAAACTAATTTATTATTTTATAAAAAAAAAAAAAAATGTTAAGCATTCGAATAATAAAGTAATTAATCATTAATTATAATTGAATTTCTATAATTATATAATTTCTATAAGTTTAATTTTACCTGTATAGTCTAGTTACTTTCCTCGTACATCCTAATTTTAATTATAACCATATAATATTTTAATACCAGGTAATAATATAAGTTACTTAGACCTATTGCCATGGTGTTTTCCTAAATAATTATGCATTTTGGCATCGCCATACTTTGTTTCCAACTCTGAACATTAAACCTCTCAGTGGCGTCTAATCCATATCAGCTTATACCTGCAGCTTACTCCGACAGTATACACCTGAATCATGGTTTACACGAATCACCGTTAGCGGGTTTTCATTATTTAATACTGTTTTTCTTATTAGTTATCATTAACATTTAGTTGAATAATATATTGAGTTTATTTTATGCACACATTTTAAATTTTAAATGTCCTTAACTAAAATTTATAATCAATCGGTAATATCATAATAATAAGTGTGCATACTAATTTTATGTTATGAAAAATTTATAACGTTTTCGACCAATGACTATTGCTGTAGGTCATCATTATGATATCATGACATTATTCTATACATTTCAACCCACAATAAATTATTGCAATAACTTTTCGTCAAATCACACGTCATTCAATAACACTTTTATTTTACATCACCCGTGCATTATATCCGAATAAAGCGAAATATTCAGACATGATTACTAACAATTGACGTTTTATTACCTACGTTTCATTGCTATTAAATGAAAACTAGTCGGAAAATTAATTATAAACATAATCATATTTAAATAGACCCTTGTTACTTGTACGATACTAACAAATGTTATCATTAATTTTTCTTAAATTCAGTAGATTTCAATCACGGGTAAGTTGTTTTTCATTAAAATAAAACTGCCTTAATTTGTTAATAAATTAGTTAATGCTCGGTAGGAAATTGAATATGTTAGAAGTAGACTTCTAGTTGGATTTCAAATGTTATAAGATTCCAGTGAATCGGTTGGAGGTAGTTATATTTCCAAAGATCTCTTTTTTGTCATTAAAACTTTGGCTATAACAATTTGTTTATATTACGTCGTAGACATTTTAGTTTATGACGATTATCTCTTGCCGTACGGGATTTGGCCCAAAAAGAATGCTTACATTTCCATCTAAAAATATAAATAGGTACACATATTTTCATATAATGTTATGAAATAATTATGTTTATAACACTGAAATATTTTCAAATTTATAAAAATAACTAAAATATATTCGAAAACACGATTAATCCATAGAACTGTTAGAATTCAAATCAGATTAAAATATGTATATAAAAACAAAATTTGTCTGTTACAAAGTCTGAAATTTAAAACTTCGAAATATTCCTAGTTTTGAATGTATGAATATTTTTACTAAAAATTTTTTAAGGCACAATAACAAATAATTATTCATACTATTAATTTAACAACTACTTTTTACTATAATATATTATAAACATCCTGAGTTTTATGTTATTTAGATATTAGTATTTAAATTCAATTTTCAGCATGATTTCTTGTATTATTCCGATTAATTATTATTAGAGCTCGGATGTTTATAACTTAGTATATTTTTTTCGCGCAGCCAGAATTACACCGGAGTGAGTTACAAATTTGATTCATGAAGTCTAAATTATAAATATGCAAACTTTTTTTGCATATTTTTTCATATCTGACATTTTTGAGCATATAAATGCATATATTGATAATTTATAGATTTAATGGCGTATTTATAATATTTTAAATATAATATAAACATAACACTTTATACGGGTAAAAACTCATATATTTATATCACTATATGTATACACGAATGTCGGAATCACCTGTCGACGACCATTATCTTATCGCCTATCGTTAATAGATTAATATTATAGGTATAGGTAAGTATAATAGTACAGTAATCCCTCGTTATCCGCAAAGGCTATGTTCAGCAAACCTGCGCGGATAGCGAATCCGAATATATATATATATATATATTAATTTATTTCTATCATGCATTTTTTTTATAATTTATTTTGAATTAATAATAACCCCTTTTTTTGCGTATATTTTTTTATATATTTTTATTGAAAAATAGGTATATTTGATATATTAGAAGGCATATATTTGCATATTTTAATGAAATTTGGGTTATTAACATCCGAGTTTTAATTATTATCATAACTATTAAAAATGCAACTGAAGAGAATATCTGATATATATTTGTCCAAGATTTGTATATTAAATAACTGTTACTGTACGATGTTCTAAAAATATTAATATTTATAAAATACTATTTGCATGATTTTAATAAAATAGGTCGTATGATAATATTATAGAAAAATATGATGATTAATGAAAATCTATGAATTGAAATTTTAATTCAAAAAAGGTGCTGTAATGTGCGAACAAAGGCAAAAAAAAAAAATTAAAAAAGTATAGTTATATATCAAAATATAATTTAATATTCAAAATTAATTATGTTATTATTATAAAAAGAGATTTCATTGTTTAAATAAAAAAATAAACATATGATTAAAAGGTGGTCTATCTAGTAATATAAATACAATAATCATCAAGGATATTTTCTTAAGATAAGGGTATTATTTTTTGTTTTTGATTTAACTAATGAAGTCACCAAACGCAGTGACATCATTTATTCTACATTTTTATTGTTTACTAAATTAAAGTTATTAAAAATCTCTATTTTAATCATCTAATATTAGCTACTTTTTAAAGATTTTTTAAAACAAACATGGGTAACATATACATTCATTTCACAGAAATTTATGAAATATATTGAAGATTGTTTTAATTTAACTAATTAATGCAATCCTGTTTTAATTAAATTATTAGCCTTAACAATATCTTTCGTAAGTCGTAAATTCAAGAAATTATATTTTATGAAGGATTATTGTTGATTACATAATATGTAAATATAAGACAAAAGACATATTAAATACTCAACACTATTTAAAGTATAAAAGTAATCAAAATGTAGAGACAAATATATAAAAAAATTATTTTTTTTTATTTCTTACCTACATACTAATTAATTTCCAACTACATTTCAACCAAGTTCTAAATAAAAATTCTTTACTACAATTTAAATGTCTCATACTTTTTATGTTTTTATTTATAAGATATTTTATAGAAAATACATGCATCAGCGGTTACATAAAGAAAAAAAAGAATATAAAGAAAACCTTCATAAGTAAAAAGTAAAAAAATTAATTATAGCATGGAACGTCTTATATTTATCATAAGAACATTTCATTAAATCATATTGACGATATAATAACTCTTAATTGTAATGAGAATAGCTTATAAACATTTAAGTACACTTCAATAAAATTATTGTCTCAAATGAAATACAAAGGTCAAATACTTTTTTTTGTAACTTATTTTCAAACGATCATTAATGTGAATAATATCTATAGATTTCTAGACGGGCATTTTTTTTTTAGATATTCCCAAAAGTTTTACCTATTTCATAATTTGATATATATATTTTGAGACGTAGTGTATATTTATTTATTTTTTTTTTTATTTTTTTGGTTCTATTTCACCAAACAACATCTTCTCAAACAGTACACAAAGGGTAATGACTATATAACCAACGGGGGTATGGTCATCAACTATTATTTGTGATACTGACATTATACTGCTTTTATTTTGGTATAGAGATATTTATACGAACTTATGTTAAATATATGTTTGTTATTTTTAACTGAGGTCAACATAAAAGAGAAAAACGAAATGTTAATATTATTTATTTATTTATTTATTTTTATTTTAATAATATGACCGAAACATAATTAAGTCAAATATTATTGGCATCTATAAAATATAAAAATTTTGATTTTTGAATCACCGACGCACGTTAACACTATTCAATAATTAACAGAATTCACCAACATATTTTTGTGTATGATAATTATTTATTATTATTTATGATTTTCATGATTATTTTTTTTTTCATTTTTCAAATAATCAGTTGATACATTTGAATATAAATTTATAATTTATTAAGTAACAGAATAAGTTACGAAATATTATTTTTTAACTAAGGACGAATGCATTTTTAATTGATTTATGTCAAGAACAACAAACACTTTTACTTGAAGATTAATGAAAATTTGATTTTTTTTTTTTAGTCTATGCCAAATTTATTGACGAATCTAAATTAATAATAATCATAAGTGTATGAAATTCTAACTTAAACAAAATGATCAAATACCAACTATTAAATCATACGTGATAGACCGTAAGTCAATCGTTGTTCTCAATGTCCATAAATAACAAATTTAATACCTACTTGATGCATCAAACACGTGATCTGTTCCGCCTTCCACTTAAATATAATAACTAGGGTGCGGATTTTTTGTAATAAAAAAATCAAAATATGTAAATATTTATGTTCTTATTTTTGCTAAAATATGTATTAAAAAACGTAAAATATTTAACAAAAAAAATTGGTATTTTCCATTAATTTTTAATTATTAATTTAATCATCTTCAATGTTGTCTTCTTCGAAACGATTGGATAAGACGTACATTTAAAGATTTTCAAATTTTAATGTACGGCGGTTAATTTAAAAGTCAACTCGTAGCGGCTGAGGCTGTATTCAACGTCAACCGAGGTTAATGGAACATATTTCATACCACATACATCGAATGGTGTTACTTCAATATAATTTGACATATTTTCATTTATATTAATAAGATTATATCAAATAATTTTAATTTTTTTGTAAATCAACGTATTACACAGTACGTAGTTTAATTAATTTTTTTTATAACTCCAGATTCTACTTGAACTTAATTTCATTAAATTTCTGCATTTTCCACTATCGCGAGACTCTCAACTATTGTTAGATTCAATGTTTCTAATATTTTATTATTTTAACTAAGAAAAAATTTTTTTTGGAAATATTTGCTAAATTATTTTGCAAGTTATTAATTTATATATCAGAAGTAATAGCAGTTGTAGTATCTGATTTAAGATTTAAAATATCTTCTTTCATTTAATTCCAATATAATAATTGTAAATTAAATAAAAAGTGTATTGAAATGGTATGAAAATTTGAAATATTTACAAAATATGTAAATATTAATTAAATATTTAAAAATATGTAAATATTAATTAAATATTTAAAAATATGTACTTACATCAAAATATGTGAAAATATGTAAAATAAAAAAGGTCTCATATTATTCAGGGTGTTATGAAACGTGCTTATTTTTTAATTAGAATTGAGAAATTCACATTCAATAAATATATGTAATTACATAAAAATCTGCGCCCTAATAATAACTGTTATCATATAAAATATATTCTTACCTCATTATCGTTGTATGTGGGTGAAATTTGCAATGAAGTAAAAATCAGTCTGGATTACGATGTTTACAACCAGTATTTCGGTTCTTCAACTAATATTTTGAAAAATATTAGACATACACTATCGAGTTAAACAATAATATAATTTTAAATGTGCATAATTCGTACATTTTAATTTCAGTGGGTACAACTGCTTAATAACGTTTACCTACATAAAAATAAGTTTATAAAAATAATACATTTTTAAACGACTATCTACTTCAAAGAATTTGGTTAAAAATAACTCAATAAGCTTAGTGTTATGAAAAATGTTTAATATATTTATCATTATACAGGGTGATTTTTTTATCGTGAACTAGTTAATATCTCGGGAAGTATTAAGAATTTTAAAATATTTTTTTTTTAACTTTCTGGGTTTTATTATTTTACACTGTGTTACAATTTTAATAATTTTAACTTCCTCCCTTACTTGATAAAACACTATCATCTTTCGATTTTCAAATAGCAATACCTATTTTCGATAACGAAAATTTTTAAACATATTGAAAAAAATAATTTTAACTTTTACAGAATATAAACACGTACGTGTAGACCGTGTTTTGGTTTAAAATCTAAAACTAAAGGCTTCGTTAATTATGTAAAATAACGATTGGTAAAAAATACACATAATTATTATTTTAGACTTATTCTGAACACTTACAGTATCAAGGGCGTATTTGAGTATAGGCCATGGGGAGGGGAACTATTATTTTTCAATACAAACTTTAAAATAATTTACAATTCATTATAGGGTCGTACCCATGTTGGGGGTGGGGGGTTCGGATCAGGACCCCCCATTGAAATTTCTACATACTCAATGATTTAATACTAAATAGTTTATAGTGTATTTTAATTTCTCATTATCTTCAAAGTTTATAGATTATATAATATACCTATAATGTATAAACCATGTTTAATTTATACTGATTTTTTAATATTATTTATTATTGTTAGTTAAATAATGTATTTTTTTATAACATTTTAGTACCAAATAAAAATTGATTTCAAATTATAGTACCTACCTATTATATTTAGTAAACCTTGGTGAAGAATATGTGTGATATGTGTATAACAATTGTGACTATTACTATAGTTATTAACAGTAATTTATTGGTATTGAATTAAACTACAATTATAATTAGAAAAACAGATAAAATCAAAATTTTGGACCTCTATCCTCTAAAAAATTCCTGGGTACGCCTCTGGTTCATTACCTACAACTCATGTTCCTGTTGTTCATTCAAATGAATAAATAAAAATAAAGGTACAAAATTGAATTAAATATTAATAAATATATTTAAAACCTACTCTATTTAAAATAAGTATTAATAATAAAAACACAAATAGTTCTTATATTAAAATTGTACCTTCAGTCTGAATCCTGTATAAAAAAACAACAAATTATCACAGTAGTAATAGTACCTATTAATTATTTTTATAAAACTTTAAAAAAACAATTAAGATAGGTAATTTAATTTAACAAATATCTAAGTAGAAAACATAAGGTTGGTAAGTAGTCAAGTAACAAATTCTAAAATTCTTTTTTTCATTTTGACAAATTTGTTGATTATTTCATCAATGGTTACAATAATATTTTTAAGCACATGCAACAAAGCTAAACCTGTTAGTCTATGCTGGCCTATTCTTGATCTTAACCATGTTTTCAATTTACAAAAATATATTATAATATTATAATATATTATATATTAATTAAATTATTATATATTATAATATATTTTAGTTAATATTTGCAAGTTAAAGAATATAAAAACAAATATTTTCAGTTATTATGATTATTATTTGGGTTAGGGGCTTCTAGTTCTATAAAATACATAAATATGCATATATTTGTGCACAAAAAAATTACTAAATACCTATGCACAACAAAAAGTACTAGATATTATGTTGTAAAAAAAAAAATTAGACGAATAAAATTATTAAGGACTTATATAACTCTAATAAATATAAAAATACACAATATACATAAATGCACCAAAAAAAATGAGTAACTAGTAAATATGTGGTAAAAAAAAGTGTTTAAATTACTTTACATTATCTTATAATACCTCGGTTATGGTTATAAATGTCTATTACCGTAGCAATATCCGTGGAAGATAATACCACTATTTGTTCCACAACCAAAAATGTTATGATATAAGAAGATAAACAAAATTTAATACCTGTGACCTAATTAATATATTATATTATTGAATGTATTATCATACTATAATGATAGACTAGTAATTTATATTCTTAATTATTTATACATTACATTTTTCAAATAAATCAATGTATTATATTCAAAAAAATTATGAGACATGGGGGTGAATGCCCCCTTCGCCACCCTTCAAATACGCCCTTGTGCAGTATTACTTACAAAAAACTAAAATTTAAAAAATGTGTATGGACATATATTCTTAACTGTAGTTATTCAATTTTTTTATACACATTATTCACATTAGGGTATGCCAAGGCACACCCCGTATAGCCGCCTATGAATACGTTTGTATTTATTTAATATAATTTATATTTCTATATTAGATTGATGAGTTATAACTAGTAAATTAAAAAGTAAATATTTTTTTAAAACAATATGGTGTATTTTAATTATTATAGTAAATGATTATATTAAACAGATAACATTTTTTCATTTTAAAACAAAGTAAACCAACAATTCCTTTGTATTTAGAAAAATAATTCATAAATATGCAGATATAAATGTATATGACATGGTATATACTTGAATTCGGGG
Source organism: Sipha flava (assembly GCF_003268045.1). Classification (NCBI taxonomy): domain Eukaryota; kingdom Metazoa; phylum Arthropoda; class Insecta; order Hemiptera; family Aphididae; genus Sipha; species Sipha flava. Next base: position 1,110,617 of record NW_020271727.1, read on the forward strand.
TATAGAGCTAAAACTAAAGTAGTTAAAGGTCTATTCACACATTTTTAAAATGCTCCTTTCATTTAATGTTTTCTTTTTATTTAAAATAAATAATTACAAATCAATCTATGTATACTATCCGATTACCGTTGTCCGTCGCAAATCAATAAATCCAACTTTACGCAACTTTTGCAGACGACGATTTTCGAGCGAGCGTCCTGTCACACCGCGCGGCTTACAACAACGGGGCGGCAGCCAGCACGTCGTCGCCAGCGTCCGAGTCCAAGACCGTGTGCAATTACTCGGCCAGGGAGTTGCAACTGATCCTGCAAGAAGTGCGGCACATCACGGACTACATGCGAAAGCAGGAAGAGGACCAAGAAGTGATAAACGACTGGAAGTACGCGGCGATGGTCGTGGACAGGTTCTGTCTGATTGTGTTCACGTTTTTCACGCTGGTTGCCACCGTCGCCGTGTTGTACTCGGCGCCGCACATAATCGTCGAGTGACCGCCGGAGACGTCATTGTGTTCACTTCAATCCTTGGACGACGTCGACGCGACCATCATCGTTTTATTAGATGTTTATTTCTGAAAATATTTAGTTATTTTGCAGTATTTTAAGTATAATAAAGGTTTTTCTTTTTTTTGTAATACTGGGGAAGTAAAAGAAAATTTCCGAAGAGCTTAATTGTAATAATAATCACAAAAGAAAAATAAATAAAACAAATATGTCTATAATACACAACGCATTTACAGGGTGTAAAACATCACGAGATAACGTTATTAAGTTATTTTAAATAGTTAAATTGCAGTGTTTTAATTTTAATTATCTACTGCTAAAACACCCTGTTTTTTAAAAAAATATTATTACATATTATTTTATTGAATATTCCAAATATTATCGGAATAGTTAAGATATTTTATTAATATTATTATAATTAAATTTAATAATATTTTATAAAAAGTATCAGAATTTTTTTATTTTTATTAAATCAATGTAAAAATAATTACTACCTACTGCCTATAATGATTTTTAAATTAAATAATACAATTCATAATTTGAAATTATGATGATTATTTTAACAATTATATATACATGTATGTATATATATATTTATACATAAATGGTTTATTATTATTATTATTATTATTATTAGTGTTATTGTTATTAATTTATTATCAAAATTTACGAGAGGGTTCGAATATTAAATTATTATTTAAAAAGCAATTTATTCTTGTTTCATAGTTGGTTTTAAAATTTATATTTTAATCCTTGTGTTTCTTTTAAATTAAAATGTTCATAGTGTTGTATTAATTTTAGAAAATTGTTGGATACTAATGGTTGGTAAATATTAACAAACAATACATGATCTCAGGTAATTATAAAATACCTTACATGTTAAATAGCCATCACATTTTTTAATTGACCTCTAATTTTAATTTTAGTTTATTGATGATTATAATTTTATTCTATATCACAAGAGATTACTTGAACCTAAATATATATATGTAATTACTTAACAAATTATATTATTAATAATTTTTTTTTAAGTTGAATGTATTGCTCGTACAATAATAATAATAATAACTTAAGAAAAAAGGGAATTACCTAACGTTAATAACCTAAAACAATTTAAAATAATCGTTAAACTATTAATTTGAACTTATCTGGTTTTAATAAATATAAAAATATTCATTAGTTATATCCAATCGTCGATGAATCTTTGGTTGATTAAATAGTGAATAAATTAATGCAATAAAATACATAAATCTATTAATTTTATAACTAAAGTATTATCTATTAGATATGCATTGTAAAAATTTAAAATATTACACATTGGAGTTAGAAGAAATAAGATATTACGAACAAATGTTTAAGAGAAATATCACCATGTTAGCTTCCTAAGATAGGCAATGTCTACAGATTCAACTATAAATTAAAACAATACATTATTGTAAAATATAATATAAATCGCTTGAGAATCATTTTTTTTTTTTCAAATAAACTATTATACATTTTATTTTAGTTTAATAAATTAATGTAATTCATTGGGTGCATTAAAAATACATTTCATTTTGTTATACAACTATTTTATAAGTTTAAAAAAGAAATTTTCATAATCTAGTTAATATTTTTAAACTATACTTATTGAAAAAAAAATTAATCAGTATTACAGATTTTTCCTTTCATGAACTTTTCTATGAAATTTGATAGTCTTATTGTTGCCATAATAATTGTTTTATATTTAAATAATTTACTTCTGAATACTGTTAACACTTTTATTGTGTTATGTTTTCAAACGAATGATATAAAATGACGAAAAAAAATTAATTATTAAAATATAATAGTTTCTGGAGACTGAACTCAATTGTAATGACAACCATAAATCTATATATAACTACAATTTTTCAACGAAACATTTAAATAATTTATTGTATTCGATTAATAAATATTGTAATGTATGGAGAAATTCGTATACGATAAGTATTACAATTACTTTACAGTAATATATTGCAAATTTCGTAGTTAAATATTCTTATTAATATGCCATTCATTCGTTTCAAGTTCATGTATTAACAAAATAGCAGTGTAATGTATTTTTGTATATGAAAATACAATTTTAAACCTAACAGTTAAATTGTCATAAAATCATATTTGATACATGAAAATTATAATTTATTAAAAATTATAGTAATGTTTTTGATTAAAGTTTTCACTGTGATAAATTATAAATTAAATAAACCAATGTCATTATTTCTAATAATTTAGAAAATTAAATAAAAACAAAATATTTTTCTGGAAAAGTTCTTGACTAGATATTAAATGCCAGTTAGTATCTTGATTGCTAAGCTTGGACCCGGACGTAAATCGTTCAACTCTCTTAAATAATTTTTAAAAAGTATAAAGTTCTACTTAAGTTTCCGTAAATATAATTCTTTTTTACATTTTTTTTTTTCTATTTATTAATAATAAGTCAAAAATAATTAATTTTAAAATAATAAACGTGCTACAGTAATTTCATATAATATTCCGTTTATTCAAATTTAAATTAGACATGTATAATTATATAAACAATTAATATTTATAATGAATTTAAAAAAACAAAATTAGGATTGTCTTAATACACGTAAAACACAAATACGTGCGAATGTTTTTTTGTATTTTTTATACCAATAGATCTTATCCAAACCGATGTTAGAACGTAGCAAAGATTGTTTAAAATGCAATATAATTTATCATTTTAATTTTACTATATAAAAACTAACTATTAGTGGCTTATAAAATTACAAATGATAAACATTTTAAAAATTTCTTATAAGTATTCTTACAAAGTACCGAACAAATTTTTTTACAAATAAATTAAAAAAATATTATAATTCATAGTAATGTATTGATAAATCAATGTTGTCAATTATTTTAAGAAAAAAAAATAGTTATTTTATTTTTAAATCTTCTTCTAGTCATTAAAATAAATTGATTAATATGTTAGATTACGTTAATCTTAGAATATTTTTTTATTTTTAACGTTTATTGAACATTCAATCGATAATTTTTTTTTTTTTTATTAAAATTCATATGACATACAATCAGTTGTATGTAATGTGCCGTGTTTAAACATGAATCCAAATATTATTAAATTACATAATTTTCACCAGGATATAGATTTTCTTTAAATCTATGAACTTAGTAAAATGTTAAAATAAAATGATAAACGTATCGGAATTCAGTCATAAAATTGTATTTTAAAAAACGTACTTTCTGTTTTTGAGATGGTATATTAATTTATAATACAATAAAATAGTTCAATTTTCACACTGTATAGTATTTTACTTAAATAATAAAAAAGGAAAAAATTATAAATTATTGTATTTTTAAAAACGCTAAGTAAATATGTTCACCATAGTATTATACATTAATTTTACTTGTCAAAAATGTATACTAAAACAGTAACTACTATTTCGATAGTAATAATAAATATTATGTCATTAGGTGGTATCAATATAAATCGTAGACGTTAAATATTAGATTTGTCTATATACTGTTTCTATAGTCTTAATTCTATATAATATTTAATTATTAATTATGTTTATGTAAGCATAAAGGGACACAGCATTTCAGAATAACCTGAATGACCAGTTACTAAAATAATATAAAACCATGAATTAGTACAAATAATTTGAATGCATTTTTAAAAATTATAACCAAAAGCACCATTTAGATTTATAAAATTATACATATAGAACTGAATAAATTCGTGTAAATGTTACTACTAATTTAGTTACTATAGAAACGTTTTGGTTCTAAGTGAAATCTTTAACGTTTTGGTTATAGATAAACATAATACAATTTCAAAATTTTAATATTTTTGTTAAAAACCAATAATTTTTTTGCTACATAATATGTCCAAAAATTATTTTCAATGTCCAAAAAATATGTTGTGATGATGGTCATTAAATTATTCTATATTAATATAGGTTTAAGGTATCCAAGGAAAATTACTTTTAGACGATCTTTTTCAAATGTCATCAATATTATATAATATTATTATTGATTAATTAGATTGTGACTTACAATAACTGTAGGTTTAATATTTATAATTGAAGTAATTTATTATTTTAGAGAAACTAGTGAATTGGTTTGAAATAAAATTTTCTTTGTTAAAATTTGTTGCTCATAATATATGTAAAACCTAACTGTAATACGCCATATAAGGCGTGTAAAAACAAAATATTTAATAACAACTGTGTACAAAGAATAATTAAGAAGTAAATCGTTAAATATGTTTTTATATATTAAAAAAAAAAAAAAAAATGATGTGTATAAATAAAAAAAAAAGATAATTTTAAACAATAATATTTGTATATCTAAAGCCTCAAAGAGTGAGGTTGTTATTTCTTATGTATGTTTTTTTTATTCACATTGTATGTACTATAATAATATTGTATTCTATTATTATGTAACATGACTATAACCAGTTAAAATACATTACGACGTGTAGACAATGTAACTATGTTCTGTGTTTGATTATAATCAAAATGTAACGTCAACCGTTTGCGTTGTCTGTTCGAATTCTTGTGGTTAAGGAGTATGCGCCTCAGCGGAAAACCCACTTACCGGCTAGCAATCATCACCATCTGTGAGTTTTATTAGCATGTGACATACCAACGTCGTATTGTGTTATTAGAATGTACATAATTCGCCTAAATGATAATGTACCTATTACGCTTATGGAATCTCATTACGAAAAGGACAAATCAATTTTAACTTGCTACTAAATCTTGTTAGATCGCAATCAGTATCAAATATTGCAATCCTTGGAACCAAATATTAAGTTTTAGTTGAGATAATTAATGAAGATCTAGAATATCAAGTGATCCATGTCTTATGTACGATCAAATAGTTACATAACAATGGTACACTTAAATTGTTAAATAAGGTTGTTGGCACAAGAGCACGTGACCAACTAATTTGAAAAACTTATGCAGCTTGTAAGTATTTACAACATACAAATAAGAAAACATTCATTGCTTCCAAATCATATGAAACAAAATAAATTTATTTTCAATGAGTTATTTAAATATACATTAATAATCAAAGTATTCAAAAGTTACATATATAATTAATTAGAAAAGAAGGCTGCACTATTTATTCTACATTTTTTTCAGTTTAAAATAACTTAAAATTAGACTAGATAAAATAATATTACACATATAATAATATGTTATGTTATTATATTATATATGTATATATATATTATATTCATGGTACTTATAATGGTTTGAAATATTTTTCCAATAATGATTTACTCTTATAGTCGTTATTTTATTATAGTGATATTTTTAAAACCAAATAAGTCTATAATAAAATCGAGTATAGTTGAATATAATTTTGTTTTACGAAATAATAAAAAATGAATTAACTGGAAAAAATATGTTCACCTATGTATAAGTATTAAAATAATTGAATATTAAAACGATATTATTATTTAAATAAGTTCTATAAACTTTAATATAACTAGTTAATACTTGGAAATATTGTAAACATGGAAACTAAAACCATATCAACATTCAAAATAATGAATCATGGAAATTCTCAAAAGTTTAGACGACCAGCGTCTCTGAAGACCGCTTTGTTTACACATACCTTTATGTATAAAAACAATGTAACTTTTCATCCTAAGATCATGTCGGTTATTTCCATAATTGCACAGTATTTGCACCTAATGATTTATGTGCGTAAATTATATAATGATCATTAATAATTATAACTTAAGTTTCTTAAATATAAATTAACTTTATAAGTGTATCATGATAGAAATCGTTGTACAGCTACTTTTTTCTCGAATTTATTATTACAGAAATCCCATGAGAGACAGCCGTCTATAATTTCTAGAAATGTAGAAACATATTTATTTTTATTTTCTTGTATTTTATTAGTAGACACATCGATTTGCACAGAAACCTCTTAGATGTGTTTTATTTACATAGCCGATTCAAGTTTTTGAAATTTTTGTTTAGAGCATAAATCCCACAAGTGACATCACTTAGGGGATTTCCACTCTAAAATAATCCTGAATGTGGTAGCAGTTACAGTTTATTTACACGTAAAATATTATTATCGCTTTTTTTTCAAATAAAAATAATTGCAGTTGTAAACACTTTAAGCACGTGCTATTTTTATCTGAGTATACGTTTATGATTGCGGTTACAAACACTTTAATTGTTTTTTTGTTTTTTATGCGGTTTTTATTTTTTATTTACTGTGTTAAAATGCTGAGTTAATCTGAATCTAAAGATGATAATCCGAATAAAATAAGAAAAGTTGTTGTCCGTCCAAATACTTACAAACATAACACCATTAGAGAATCTCGAACTCACGTCAAGGAATATGTAAAATATAAAGGTAAAACATTATGTCAAAAAATTATTCCTCTCAAAATAAAATGCGAAATATGCTAAATATTTTAAGCTGTCACAAAAGAAGTTTTTAGTGACATTTAGAAAAAATTGTACTCAATAGAAAATAAAAATACTCATAATATTAATTTACATTCGCCAAAAGAAGAAACAATTTAATACCAATTATTGAAAATCGTAATGTGACAAATATGAATGTAAATAGGACTATCAGAATTTGGACGATGGAGAAAATCAAGATGTTCAGAAAAATTTGTTTGTAAACTTCAGGTCAATGGTGAGTTTTTACTGTTTGTAAGAATTTTTTTATGGCCACACATAGTATCACAGCAGGTCAAGTTAATTAACTTTCTTCCTTCTTACGAATCAAATCCCAGAAAACAAACAGAAACAAATTATTGGTGAAAACGCAATAAATGATTAAATTTGTGTACAAATTCATCAACATATTAATCGATTCAATGGTAAAAATATCCATTATGAGGAAAAAACCGAAAAAAATATTTATATACTAAAGAAGAGCTAATACATTTTTTATTGAGTAAATACCACCAAGGGCAATAAAGACGAAGACAATGTCGTTTTATGTTTTGACTACATATCAAACTTACCTTTACCAAGCATACCTGTTCAATAGATTTTTTACATGCGTCAGTTATGGGTAATTTTTTTTATATACATGGCATAAAAAAGTCAGGCAAACATGCATATACATTATGAAGGAGAGGCTAGGAAGACTCCGAATGATGTTTGTTCTTTCTTTTTACATTATTTTGAGAATTGTGTTCCCATAAATCAAAGAATATTATTCCATTTAGTGATAGAAAAAAACAAAAACCATACAGTGGTAAGGTTTCTAGTGCGTTTATGTGATTGAGAAAAGTTTGAGAACATCACTCATTTCTTTATAGTTCACGTCCACTAATTCTTTCAAAGGATTTTGATTCCACAAAAAGACTTTTAGAAAAAACAGATTGTATCTTAACACCATGGAAATATGCTCCACTTATTTTTGAGGCTAGCAGATGTGGTCGTTTCTCTGTTTGCAAAGTACAAACAAATGGAATTATGAATTTTAAAACTGGTGATCATCTTCGTAAAATAAAAGAGTAAATTCAGATGAAACGTCGGGAAGATGAATTCATAATAACAATAGAATTATGTTAAAAATATCATTGTACAAACACTTTATTTTTAGACATTACTTACTTGAAAAAATGGAAGTCCAGACCTTCATTAATGGCCTCTAATCATCTACATTTTCTTTAATACAAACCAATCGATCGCCGAACCTGCCAAATATCTACGGGGTAAATTCAAATAAAAAAAATGATAATATGAAAAAGCTTGTGCAATATACTACAGACTATTTAGACTTCTGGAATATTATTTTAAGTTGGCCGATATCAGTTGAGGAGGAAAGAATGTATAATTTAAATGAATTAAAATAATTAAAATAATAAAATAATTAAATGAAGAACATAGCTTAAAAAATTCCAATCTGCATAAAATATTTTTATTTGATAATTTTAAACATATGTTTGACATAAATAAATTATCATACTTTAAAAATTATCGAGTTTGTTAATTTTTTCACTCATTAAACTTATTATTACTTTAAAATTTGTAAAATAGTGTTGTAAATTAATTCTATTGCAGAAATACCATAACTGTATAGGGGGGGAAGGGTAAGGTTTTAATTTAATCTCTTCCCTTCAATGTTGTATGTAAAATCTTCTTCCATTTTCAGGAATGAAAAATAAATATATTGAGCTATATTAGCTTCAATGTCCTAGGTAAAATTTTCTTCCGCTTTCAGGAACGAAAAATAATTATAAAGAGGTATATTAGCTTTTAGAAAAATTATAAAATTTTGTTTGTTTCTCGAAAGTTTGAAGTTCTGGATTTAAGGGTTTTTTGTAATAAGCGATTAAGTTAAGAAAACGGTGCAAAAAAAGTTAGTTTACTGATTTTTCATGCATAATATAATGTTAACTAAGTATGAAGAAAATGTATACAAAATCGATCTGCTCCAAAGATGATACATTATTTTATAAGATGACTTTTAATGAACTGAAGTAAAAATGTTTTTTTTTTTTTAAAGTGAGTAAGTACTTAATATTGATAACTACTTTAAAATGCAGTTTCATTGCCATATTAATAAAACAGAGATGGCTAATACACGGCTCGCATTTTAGTTAAAAACAATATTTCCTAATGAGAAACTTAGTAATTTAAAGTATATAAATATTTTTAACTAATTATACTTTTAGGTGACTTTTTTTTCACAGATGTTGGTTTTGTGATATAATCATCCTGCTCATTAAATTAGATACCTATTAAAACATCCATTATTAAAAAAATTATCTTTAGATATAGAGAGTGATCGTGCTACCTTCGATCAGAATTGTTTTATGAACTCAACTTTGATACACTGATTTAATATTTAAAACAATAACACACTTATATCAGCCACCGATCCCAGTATCTTAACCAACCATTGTAATTCACCCTCTATTTGATATTTTATATGTTGTTAGCTGGCTTTTAAAAGCTAGGTTGTGGTTGTCTCTCCAGCTGGACTTAGAAATGGATTAATGTTATCGCTTCTGAGTTGAACATTATTTTTTAATACTCATATCGCTACATAACCTGTGAACGATTTATAAAAACAATATTTTTATTGAGATATTGAATAAGTATAGTTTAAATTCTTTAGAAGTAGTTTTATATAGTTTTTATTGAAGTCTTAATATACGAAATTTATCATATTACCAAATTATTTATCTTATTTTAAATGTAGACTATTATTAGCGTTTTAATAGGGTAGATAAAATTATGGTAATCTATGAGATTTTTGAAATTTGTGAACTAAATAAGAACATACATTTTTATTTTTATTTTTTCATACGCGATTTATGTTAAATGATTTCTAAAAACAATAATAGTTGTTAGTATCATGAAAAATCATGTCACCACTGAATTGTATACAGAATTCTCATATAACTTGATTTATGATGAGAGATACAATATTTTAACACCATCATAGTGCTTGGTGGTACACGATGCAAAAAATTTAAAAATTATTTCTTCAAATCCATGTTTAATTATAAAATAATATTTCTTGCGAAATTCTACTCTAAAAAATTGAGTCACACCATTTTTTCTCAATGTTAAAGACAAGTAAGTACCACCGTGAAGCGATGTATCGAACTTGAAGGAAATATAGAGCAGTGAAAAAAATGCTAAATTACTCACGGTCAAATAAAAATAAATTTGAAAAAAATAAGTCTTTATATACGAGACATAAACGCAAAATCTTGATTCCACGATCAACGTGATTACGTGAAACGATTAAAATAATTCCAGTGCCACACATCGATTGTGCGCCAAATGATCATGAACGACATGTCTACGTATGTAGTTTGAATGTAGAAAAAACAAATGTGTGCTCCGTTTTTCATTTAATCACACACATTTCTCAACACGAAAAGCTACGAAAACTTTTTTATTTTTTTTGTCACTTTTTTGTTAATGACAGACTGTGTGCATAGTAACCGATTATAATTTACTATTGGAATCTGAACAATTTTTATAAAAAAAATATGGGTGGTTATCGTGTTCTTATGTATTGTAGCAAGAGAGCGGTCACTGATAAATAATAACTATGGTTGCATGCGGTATATAACACGAACCTGATATAATTTTTACGTTATCATTTGTGATTACAGAGACAATCAATTGATCTACGTTAGAAATAGGCGTTAAAACGTGTTTAGCACTGTAACGTTTATGAACGATTCCACGTACACTAGAACTAGTAGGAACAGTATACGGTCGTAACGAAAGTTCAAACTTTTTCTAAGAATTAACCGACAATTTTAATTTTGCTTGAAGGAAAAATTTTTTACAGCAATCATTATTCGGTTTAAAGTAATTATATCGAACTAAAAAATACATATTAAATAAATGTTAATTCAATACATTAAATATAATAATTATATTTGATGTAATAATTATTATTATATAAAAATGAATAATGAATGTATTAGAAGAAAATATTTTTAAAACGTAACCGCGATCTGTCGGAGAAATTCTCCGTATCAATATTAACTATATGCTACCACTAGAGCACATACTAGTACAGTCGTTGGTTTCGTAACACAATTTTACTTACAGATACATTTTATTATAAAATTTTTTGTGACATCATTTCATTACGTTATTAATTTTATAATTTACTTGAGTTTGTTTTACTCATTTGACATTTTATCTCTACGCAATAAATCAATGTAAAAAAAACTTTGTGTGAAATTGTAAAAAAAAATTTAACCGACACTTTTTCAATTTTTCAAAGATATTTCTTTTTTAAAATTGACAAGATATTAGTTTCATTAATCCTAAATCGATCACTATAGTTTACAAGAAATAATATAGCAATGAATTATATTTAATTAAAGATAAATAGTTCACGTTTATTTTAGTAGGATTTTTATATCTATATTATATTTTAAGGAAACTGTAGCATAGTATATTTTTAAGAGTAATATTTAGGCATTTCTTATAGCATTTATATGTGTTAGAAATAAATGTACATTAGTGTGAGTATTCCATTATTGCGTTGTCATGCCCAACTATTAACCACATTACGAATTATACTTCACTACGATGACAATCAAAACAAATGACAAAAACAACAGAATATTAAAATAAAAACAAATTTTGCATCAAGTATCAATTAACTGTAATCTTTTTAAATTATTTAATAATCACATTTATTTATGAATCGTAAATTATGATTGTATATTTTCCGTTATCCTTAATAACTCTTGCATTTTATCATTAATCAATGAGTTTAATTGCGTGTTTTGTAAATATACAGTTATGTTTTGCTGTTTTTTTTGATGCCTGATTTTCTTGACTAACACCCATAATTTTTAATATTTCTGCATGAACTAGTGCTCTGCACGATCCGTTATTTTAAGGACTAGACCGATTTTAAATTTTATCAGGGGACCGAAGTCGAACCAAACTACACCTAAACGTTAATCAAAGACCAAAATTGGTTTGAACCGACGGCTTAATTTATTTTTAGACTGGACCGAACTAGTAATTAAATAACATTCTATAAAGTAGCTTTAGACCGGTCTGTCATTCTGATCTCAAAACATTTTTGACCGTTTATGGACCGGCCCGTAAGGTTCAGTCCGTATAAGCCCAGACCGTGCCATATGATGCGTTTAGTATTACACTGGACCGTACTACCCGACTTGATAAATAAATATATACCTAAAGTTGTAAGTTTTTTTTTAGTTTTATTTGTTTACATAACAATATCTGTATTTTGATTCTATGTACCATGATTGGGACCGGATTTTCATTTTTTTTTTCTTTTGAAACTGGACAGAACTAAAAATAATGCATTTGATCTGAGGACTGGACCGAACTATTCCTAAAAATTATTGAACTAGACCAAGCCGACTATTCAATAATTTTTGATTGTTAAGACCTTACTAGACCGTACCATGCAAAGCACTAGCATGAAAATATATTTTGTTCCCGAGATGTAGAATTGCTGTGTATTGTTTGCTGTCCAATTTACCCTTTCCAACCTTATTTGACTGTCCGTAAAATGAGATTGTCTTAGTGTTCTAAATTATTTGGGCTGTTTGAATTTTCTGAAGTTTCTTTCCTCGTATTATGATCTGGAGTTCATGATTGCTCCGCGTTAACGCTTAACAAATGTCTGTTCACGTGGCCATGTGTATTAAACTTTAATTCACGTTTTGTGGTCCCTGGTTTGGATTTCCAAATAATTAATTTGTCGTTAAACTTAAATTGGATTCCCTGATCAATAAATTATCGATGAACATTTCTGTTATTTACCTTTCTAATTCTGAACGATTAGGGAGTATCAACCATAAATTATTTGTATGTATTTTACCTTACACTAACTGATATAAAGCGGAAATATTGCAGTTACAATATAGCGTTTCACTAACTACGTATTTCGTCTCTATCGTTGATGAAAGACGTACACAGCCGTAGTTAAATGGGAACGTGTATGATTTATTAAAATAGTCTATTTCAGCTTAATATTACTAATATTCTTAAAATTAACGGTGCGTGAATTTGAAACAATAAATTTCGTGGAAAATGTTAAGTATTTATTTTTACACAAATATTAAAACTCGAACTTAGCACAATATTTCAACAGTGAATTATAAATCAATTTGTATGTCAAATTGAATTAATCACCGTGTTGGCCGTTAAGAATAAAAACATATTCATTTGATGTCGTTGCAATAGCAACAACAGAAATAATAACGAGCCATTGCAACCCAGTAAATCGGTACTTATACAGTTTATATTCTGCGATTACATATAACTTTCCGCACATATTATATTGTTATGCGAATTAATCGGTTTCTATTTTTGTATTCGAATAACCAAACATGCGATGAGAATCGAACTTTTTCAAATTCAGTTCACATACTTGCAGCAATTATTCTTGTGCTTTGTTGATGGTCAAGCACGTACTGGGTCCATTTTCCTTACCGGAAAACAAGATATAATTAAAGCCCACTTAATATATATACCTATCTATATAGCCAGGTTGTCTACCCATTTCTTACACAAAACTATAAAATAACTATAAACCTGAATAATAAACCAAATCTACATTTTGATTTATATTTATATAAAAATAAATATATACACAACAATATTAAAATAATTATTTTCATTGAAGTGATCTTAAACAAATGGTAAATTAAATATTAAAAAAAAATTTAAAACATCATATTTATTATATAAGTTATTATATATGAATAGTATGTTCTTAAAAATAGTTCAATACAAGTAAAATAATATATAAATAGTTCAGTAAAATGTTTAAAAACCAAACTTTCAACATTTTTAACTTTTTTAAAACTATTCCATATAAATCGGTATATTTATTTTATTTAATCGTACGTATTTACCAATAACTAATAAGAGATTACTGTTACCTTGTTGCTACTCTCAGTATTCACTAACACGATTTAAGATCTATATATACTAATACTATATAGCCGTGACCACTATTCAGTGGTTACTGGTTGGCTTTATTATTATTTATTACTTTAATCTAAGCTCATACATTGTTATTTATGGAACGTTCCATCCAAATAATGACTATTATTATCAATATTATTATTATATGAGTATAATATTAGCTATTAGGTATACTTATAATAAATTCCGGGCATAATCATTGGACAGCGGGTATCACCCAATCGTCGATCATATAGAAAAAATAAGTTAATCGGTATAAAATTGAATGGTATTATTTGAAATACTTCCAATTTTATATGCTTTCTGTGTAAATAATTATACAATAACTTTTCTTCGTTTATAGAATATGTATATTTAAAATTTAAAACGTACATACTGTATTACTAAGTATTGATTATTCCTCGTTTCACTTCCCACAAAAAGAAACTATCTTTTTCAAAATTATCTAGATAATAAACCATGTTAATTCTTTTTTAACCATTTTATACTGTATATTATATTACGTTTCAAATAAATATCAAATAAAATCCTTTGTGTTAAATGTTGATGATAATTGAAATGTAAATTTTTGCATATGAAAAAGCACTAATAATGAACTTAAAAATCATACTTTTAATAAAAATTATAATACTCAAAATAACTTAGGTATATCAATAACGATGACATAAGATCAATTCATTTTCGTGAAGGTGTGTTATTACGGTACATAATGTTAATTGTTATTTTAAGAGAGAACGAAAATGTTTGACGAGATCGGAAGAATCTTTCAAGACTAGGTATTATTTCAGTATACATATTATTATATTATTATATTATTATACATATTATCTTACTATTTTTGTGAATTATTATAGTCGTTGAAAACGTTTGCAGAGCATTCAGTCTTCCACGAAATTCTTGAAAAATTCCAAAACCTCCTTCCTTACTTATAGGATCGTCCACTGTTGAATTAATTTCATCCCAAAAGATAATTTCATCGGCCATTCAAAGATCTCGTGACACTCGTAAATGTTATACATTAAAGAAATCGAAATGATAAAGACAAAGGTAAACGGTAATCGAAATTAAAAACATAACTCTCTAGGTATAACATTTTTGTCACACCTGTACCGAAAGTTTGGTTTTCGACTTCGGTAGAAGCGTTGGAATGTCACATTTATCCAACCAGCCGGCGGCAAGATGGGAATCCCATAGTGGCGGGCGGTAAAGTGGAAATCCCAAAAAGTGCGGGCAGGAGGGAAAGTGGAAATCCCTATAACACCGTGTATAATAGTGGAAATTTCCAAGAGCGCTGGCCGCGTATTCCCAGCACAACCAGAAACTTAAATGTATACCACGGTCCGTACAAAACATACACTTTCGGTTAAATCTTATACACATATCACAACCTCCTTGCACGAAGCATAAATATTTAAACGTATTTCGTTTTCATTTATCCCACACAAGTGCGTTGTACGTTATGGATAAATTTGTTTCGCGCGATTTATATAATAATTCGAATTAGAAAATGAAATCGTTCGCGCAAGTTGTCACGTCGCCGTTCAAATTATCCCATTTCGTGTTAACTGGAGTACCCGATAACGGTGTCGGCATGTGATGTTCGAGAATTTTCGATCGTCGCATAATAGTGGTACCGACCGTATCATCGGTCCTTGGACGCCATTACTGCCGGGACATTTTTCCGTCGACACTTTCTCTGCGAACGTCCGACTCGTCGTTTTTCCCGTGCCACCGGCCGCGTGTTTTTTCGGTTGTGGCGTAGCACGGTAGAGTCGCCATCTCCGGGAACAACTTCGCGTGTGTGACGACTGTTCGAACCGTAGCTGACCCGTGTCCGTGAAATTTTCTTTTGGTTATCGTCGTGCACGGAGAAGCCAGTTATTGTAAACCGAGACCGACGCCGCTGATCAACCGATTCTTATGCCGGTTGTAAGGTTCGTCGCACGTGTGAACACGGTCGCGTGGGTATAACCACTCGAACGCCAGACCGTCCAAGGTGTCTTCCGTTATATTCGTTAAAAATATTATGTTTATTTTTATACGATTTGTCTTGTTATATTATTGCAACGCGTTTGGAGCATATGTGATTTTATTGTAATTTTTATATCTATCGTATTTCTTATTACTTTTTTGTTAATATTACTGTGGTTTACTTTTGGCCCGTTTATCCCGGAATTTTGTTATCATTTCATTAATTATCCTTGTTAAGTTTTTTTTTTTTTTTTTTTATTGCAAACAACGCGAGTACGTCACAAAATCGAACCAATTATGGTTTGACTGCGAAGCGTGCAAACAATCATAAATACAAAAGATGACAATCAGTACAGTAGTTGTAGTGAACCATTAACTCCACCATACATGGTTAAAACGACAAATGCTGTTTTACTAACGAAATCTATTGCCTGAAAAATCAAAAGAAATATATATAATGGCTTATGAAAAACTTTTAAAATTGAAAAAAATAAATAAAACCAAATCTTTATCGGAAAATGTGTTTCAAATAATTTTTTTCAAATTATCTACAGAAATTAAACCGTCAACTCTATGATCTATTTATTCAGTACTTAAAAGTATAAAAAATATGAAACATAATATTAATATTGGTACTTATTTAAAATGACAAGTTTTTTTAAAGAGAAAATCGAGTAGATTAAAAGTAAAAATTCCAAAGTTTTGACTTCAACCAATATAAAAAATTCATTGACGAAGCTCCTGATATTCAATATTTAGTAAAAAGGTAAGTGAGATAAAATTGTTTTGTATGTATTGAATATTCATTCTCCGTTCATTTATTACGATTTATGTAATATCCATTAATGAAATATATATTAAATATTAAACTTCTCTACTAAAAAACAAATTGTTCACGATCATTTACTATTAAAGGGGAGTTATATGATATTTTTAAAAAAATGCATGGATTTATGATCCACAAATATAACATCAGATAGATTTTTTTTTTAGTTATAAAAACGATTAATGCATCAAGCAGGTTATTGGAAAAAACCTAAAATTGGAAATATGCCTGAAGAAATTGCAATATATTTAAATTTAGTATATTCCCGAGCTGATACAGGTCATTTTTTCAGCCAAACTTCAGCAACATTACTTACTGATTCTGCTGGTGGTATTACAACTAGTGATAGGAATAATCAAATGGAATAATCGAAATAATGGAAACCAGTGTTGGGAATAGATAATGCAAAATTTATCTAGATAAAGATGATAGATAATATGTCCAAATTCATCTAGATAAAGATAATAGATAAAAAAATTAAAATATCTAGATAAAGATAAAAGACAATTTCATTTTTATCTATATAAAAAAAAAGATATTTTCAAAAAATGTTATTTGTTGGTCAATATTTCATATTTGTAATAATATCTATGAAGATACAATTATAATCATTATTATCAATAGGTACCTAAGTGTTTAATGTTTATTGTAGTAATGTAGTGTACCATTAAGCAGTATTTAATAATAATTAATTACTAAAATGTGATACAAAAAAAAAAAAACAATGAAAATTGCTTAGTATCAGGATGAATACAGAATACATAAGAGATTATTTTAAGTTAACAATATTGTTTTTCATTTAATCTCAATTTGATGATTTTCATTATTTTATAAGTAGTTACGAATTTACGGGTTCCAAGAGTGAAGTATTGACTATTCAGTGTATGTGTTACGTGTGTATACTAAAATCAAATATATGTAATAATAATAACTATATTTGGAACTTCCATGGAAAAATAAGAAATTAAGTTTAAAAATACCAAAGGTATTTTTCTGACATGGAAATATAAACAAAATGTCATACCAAGAAATAATAATTACTTATTAATAATACACGAATTATAATTATTAATACAAAATCTATATATATATATATATATAAAAGTCGGGTTAGTTACAGAATTTATAATTCAAGAACGGCTGGACCGATTTTGATGATCTCTGATTTATTGGATTCGTCTTCATACAAGAATAAAAATATGATCGTAGAATCATTATAAATATATGATCGTAGAATATTCATAGAATCCGATCGTAAAATAATTAAATCGTCGTATGGAAAGAAACCTGAGAAAAATGAGAGAAAAAGTGGACTGTATGGCTAGGTTTGGAAGTGATGTGGAGGAAGGTGGGGCAATCAACTAAAGTATTAAATAATAAATATAACAATTGAAAATTATATTAGATGATTGTAAGACAGAAGACAATATATTTTATGAACTTATAGACTAAGTGAGTCGACCACATGCGGTCGCCCGTAATAATAATAGTTATTAATAATAAAAGAATAACAATAATAATAACAAATTGATAAAGGTGTACGACCTGGTAATACCAACGCAAAATTGAAATTGGATAACGATATGGTCGATAGCCAACCTGTCGCAACAGTCGGAAGGTTCCTTGCCGCGTATGTAGAGGGCGCCGCTGTCACATGAGAATGAAAAATGTTGATTCGGCACCCGGCGATGACGTTACAAGGACACAAACCGAAATACGGAATTTCCCAACCGTTCGGATGACGAAATTAATGGCGCCACGACGTCGGCAAAACAATAAAAAAAACACTCACGGAACGATAATAAAAACAAAACAACTGTGCGACAATGGCGATCGGAAACTTCACAATGGCAACGAGAGCCCGATACGTAAAAGGTTTCCTGAAGTCTCTCGATGATGAGAACGGAGTGGATGAGACGACGACGGTCAAAACCACGTGGTGCGGAGTGCTATGGACGGCGAAATATATAACAAAAAAAAAAACACTAAACGATGGAGTGGCGTACAGTGTACACGACGTCGGCGATTGTCAGTGTTAACGATGGCGACGCACCGGTACAAACAATGGCGGATATGCTATTTTGCCTAGACGGCTACGTAAAACACATGAACACAAGCACACGACGGTGATGATGAACGTGCAGACGACCGACGACAGACCGGTCCTGGGAGTGGGCAGCAGGCTAGCCATCGGAAAACAGCACAGCTAACTACCCCCTCTCAAGAAATCGATCATGTTATCGACCAAGTTTGCAGGAGGCCAATATGCCGCGATCCTCGCACGACATTTGTCCCCAACAAAAACCGATGACACTTAATCTCATTTAGCACTACTGTAGTTTAAAACTCATGAAATATCATCACAGCCATTACAATTTATAAATGATGCACCAAATACCAAAAATATTAAAAATATATATATATTATACTCGTAACCTGTTTCGTGATCGTTATGTGAGGACTGTAATAAAAGTAAAACCAGCAGTAATACAATTTAAGTTAAAGATAATTAGATTGTCAACAAATTGTCAACAATATTTGACAGTAATATTATAACAGTTGAAAGAAATACCCAACATATTATATAAAACCGAGGCAGATAATACGTATACAGTAATAATTTGCAATTATTACAGTTCAATATCCGCGTACCGAACGTAGACTGAGTGTAGAACGCCAAAAACCGATAGAGCGCATATCGAATTAGCACCACTGAAACTACAGGTACCTATTTGGTAAGGGGTACAGGTCTTATAATTTTTGAGAGGGCCTACTGGGATTTTCCCGGTATCCCAGTGAGCCAGTAGACGCTTGTTGATGGTCATTGGTTGAAGGTGAGTCGCCCCAGAAACTGCAAACGTTTGAATTCGAAAGGCAGATCTGTTGGAATCATTGGGATAAATAGCAACAGCACATCTTCGCCTTTAAACTTTCCGTTTAAAACTGTTGCTTTGATAATGTTGTTCATCAATTTTTTCACCGAAAGCCCTGGTACCGTTGCAGAGTCGTGGTGGATAGATATTTCAACAATCGATAAAAACTTTTAATGCCATAGAGGCATGTGCCATGGAAACAAACAATAAAAAATTCTGGGATAATAATTTCTTTCGCATTAATTATTACTTGTATTATTATTGAAACTAATAGCAACCATCTCTATAAAAAAAATGTAAATTGTAAATCTCAAAATGTCTATTTTAGCACTTTCTTGGATAGAGCCTATCGCTTTTTAACTTAGCGTATCTTCAGTCCATAGGTCTAAACTATCTTTATACCAAATTTTTTTGCAATCGGGTCAGCCGTTTAGGAATGCATAAAGAACAAGCAGACAGAAATCCATGTATATATATAGGTAGATAGATTATTCAATAACTGAAAATAATTGATGTTGCATATGTCATTATTACTTTATATAATTTACTTACTTCAATGTATATACAATTTGTTAATCAAACGTTTATTTAAAATAAAAAAATCATGTGATTATAGTTACTGTTCAATTTTTTAAAAAATGTAATCAATGATTTGATTGATTAAGCGCGATTATTGGCATGTTTAAAATATTTTCTATCTTATGTAAACCCAAGACCTGTCTAAATTAACTATAATAATTGGTTTATAAAATGAATAAATACGATATTGATAATATTACTCCGAAGATATTTCAAAGAAATAAACGTTAAATGTTTTATACGATATTTAAAAACAAAGAATATATGATAATAGCATCAACGACGTTATAAATTATGGTGTGTAGAATGTGTTCTTACATTTAAACGTTATTTAAAATACTAAAAAAACGTTCCTTCAACAGACCGAAAACTATATTTAAGCCAATAGGCATACAATTATTTATCAAAATTAAAGAAATATAAGCTGTTAAGATTTCGGAATTTCACACAATTATCAACTGTCGTGTAACTTTATCTCACGTTAAGAAAACTAAATGAAAAAAAAATTAACAAAAATTTAAATTTACTGTGTTATTTTTTTATATTTAGTGGCAATTATATTAACTTTGTTTATACCGAATGATGAATTTTTAATTCGACACCGGTCGTACTATACAAACATAAAAATATTTCGGACTAAACTTTTATTTATTTATAGAAATAAATACACTATTTGATTTTTTTGATTTATATATTAATTATTATTCGTCCAAAATTTCACAGAATTTATTTAATTGTTTAGGTTGATGCTGAAATGTTTGGCATAAATTTACTTACTTCTCTAAAGAAGACATAATTGCAACACCAATGAATAATAATTGAAACATTATGCGAATACTGTTATTACAATATTTTTTTTTTACTCATTTGATTAATTTAAAATGCTTGTAAACTTTACACTTATGTGCGGAAAATTATATAGAAAACTATTCTGCTTTAGTATGTCCAGTTTTTAACGGGAATTTAATTTGTTCAAGAAAAATATAAATCATAATGGTTATCAAGATAAAATAAAGAAAATAAATTATTTATTTTCACAAAAACTGGATATGGAGAGGGTATAATTTGAAAAACAGCTATACGTTTCTCTTAATTTTTACATAATTGTAAGCGTAATGATTCCCAGTAAAAGCGTATCTAGACTTCGTGTTCAAAGTATTCAAAAAATCTACAACATATATGTACAAAATTGAACTTATAAAAAAATATAATAAAAAAGTACAATATAAATTATTTCCATATGCATTCAAGGTATGAAGTTGCATACCCTACGGTCCTCTGGGCAGTGATTTTGATATACGTCCTGTAATTACAGTTTAAGTATGTTCGATAATTTTCCTAGCCAAAAAATATTATGTCTCGATGTGTAATTACAAATGACGTTAAGTGTTTAATGAGATATAAACAAATAAAATAATATCATTCTTATATTCAGCCAGAGAACGGTGAATTTTCATTGTTTTAGAAATTTAATTTCAGAGCTTCAAACTATTAAAACAAACAGGTGACTAATTAATGTTTGAGTCTCGTATACAATACGTATCCATCATTAATATTTTTTATTATTCACGATCGCCAATTGAGACACGCGAAATGACCATTAAAAGGGTGGTGCGACAATGGAGTTAGCCAAAATAATCACACCGCCGTAAAACAGTTAGCGTTATAATAACCAAACGAATTCCATGACCATGCATATTAGAGTTTAACATTGTAGAAACCTTCGACGTGTCCAAAACTATAAAACAAAAAACGACTCATAAGAGAAGGTACGTAAGAAAAAAAAAATGAAATAAAAAAAGAAAACATACCCATAAATATTTATTTATGTTTAAGTATATTATCAGATGGTCCTTGAACTCTTCCACTTTAATTCGGGTAACCATTACTGCTGACAAAATAAAATAATACTCACTTGTGGCGATTAACACTGTAATTAAAAATATTATTTTTATTTAGAATCTTATTTATTATATTAGGAATTTATGATTTCAACACAAATAATGATCCAATTAGGTTATTTTTAAATAATGTAAATCATTTTACACGTCGAAAAATCAAAAAAATATAATTGCCTGAAAATGTTTGAAACACCTCTTGTTTGTATTTCAATTATTGATTTTTATATTGAATTTTTAATCATTGTCTAATCAACATATTTTAAACTTCAGTAACTCATTCCGATCTTGATCAGTTATCGTTTTTATACAGTCAATCAATTTATCAAACAATTGAGTGCATACTATAACTCAATAGAAAAATCTTATTGCGTGCATTTCAACAAACGAAATATCACAAAAAATATATATAGTATATTCGAAGTATTTAAACTTAACTTAGTATTACCAAAACGTTAATCTCATTGTTTGTTAATAAAATATGTATATGGGCAGGATACAATGTAAAATGGTTTTAATAATTGTCAGCTACATGTTATTCTTAACTATTATACAATTAAATAAATAAAATTATAATAAAAATAAATAAAATAAATTAACAACTACACAACTAAAGTCGAATAAGGAGCAATGGTTATCATAAATTTTAAATTTATGTTACAATATTATTTATTTTTTCCAATACTATAAAAACCAAGTATAGGGTATCAGTAGTATAATTTGGACAGTTCTGACACCATATCCTGCATATCCTG
>NW_020271727.1:1143472-1158169 GCF_003268045.1 Sipha flava
CAGGATATGCAGGATATGGTGTCAGAACTGTCCAAATTATACTACTGGTATCAAAGGTATTGGATTTAATTCATGTTGAAGTGTAATTGATTTTTTTTTATTAACTTATAATTTTAATATGTCATAAACTCAATTTTAAGAGCAGACAATGATAGGCATTATAGTTCTCATATGTGTAAGTTAAATTATCTATACAAACGAAGTAAGGAGCAAATTTAAATATGTCGAATTACTTTAGCTTAGTGTTAGCTTATACTTTACACTACATTTTCAGAAACCTAAAATGTTATTTAATAATGAGCTTAAAATTAGAATAATGTTTATGATTAATATAATATATATCATGAAAATTTATATACTTTATTACAGTAAATTATATTGTTTAAACTTATAATTAATTCTTTTTTTTTTTTTTTTATAGCCAGTCATTCAAAAAGTAAATATTTAGTTTATTATACCTAATAATTATATAAATTATTAAGATAACTTACTAAAAAAACTACTTAAATCGATTAAATGTTAGAAAACAGTTAAAATTTAACAATTCGTAAGCATTATAATATTTTATATGTTGTAAAATATTGTAGAGCAAATAATAATTTTAGTTTAATTTTAGATTATTTATAGTATCAGTTTAATGATAGGCTTAAATACTGGGATTAAAAAATCTGAGCTCTTGATCATCGGTATATTAAATGTATATTTATTGTAAATTTGTAATATAAAGTAGATAAATTATGACGTGATTAGTAATAAAAGTTGAAATTTAATATTACATATCATATGGTACACAATTCGCTTATGAAGTATTGAAGTACAATTCTCCACATTTTCAATTTAGTTGCTGATCTATCAATATATATATATATATATATATACATAAATAATACTAATAAAATTTGAGACGTAAAATCGTTTAGTTTCTTTTTTACATATCTAACTGGTGACTTCAAAGAAATTGTTCAATTGCTGAACTATATCTGAGATTATATTTGAATAAACTTGTATTAAATGTTGATAATAAAAATGATTTATACATTACCTAATCACAATAATGTGTAATGTATTACAGATGGTATTAAATAAATATATTAAGGGTACACATTTTGATCAACAGTGATTTAATCGGTAATTTTAATTGAAGTGTTTATGATCTAAATTTTAAAAGCTTAGAGCTTATACGTACACGCACACACACACACACACATATATATATATATAAATATATAAACAACGTTTCCGTTGGGGAAAATTATAAATTCACTTTTCTATTCGTTTATTCGTTTGTTAACTTAAAAAAATAAAACAGGTGGTCATACGACCCACAATATCGTACTTACGGTAATACGCTTAAAACGTAGAACGAAAATATGTGTGCAATATGTAAATATTATAATACTTTTCACGACTTTGGAAATGCGCTGTCGAAACAATTCTTGGGCCGTCATGTTCGATTATAATACGTATAACGTTATGGTATTATAATACTACGAGTACGTACGGCTTGTATATTATTATTTTTGATTGCACAAATACGAGATCGCGTGTTCGGCGCACGCCACTGGCAGTTTTGGCGATTGGTTATGATATCGCTAAAAATGTATCTATGAAGAACTTGTGTGCCCCCCTGTACGTCCAATATATATGCTAATCGGACGAACAGAATACCTGTAATTTCATAGCCGTTTTTTTTTTTTTTATTACCCCCACAACCCCGTGTGACCAGCTCGTTTTTGCTAAAGGTTTCGGACGGCAACGTAAAATAATATAATAAATTCATAGCGTGACATCTAAGTGTATGTGGTTTCTTACCCTTTCGACGGTGCGCAATATTTAGACCATACTGCAGTCTGACACGAAACTCAGTACAGTTTTCTCCCTACGTATAGCTGTTCCTCCTCTCTCTACATATATTTTCACCCTCTCCTTTACTCACTCACTCACTCACTTAATCACTCTTCCCATCATCAAACATCTTATGCGTATCTAAACCTATTGAACGAACATTACAATTTAAGCGGTTATTATAATACAGTCGTAATTCTATAACTACGAATACAAATTATACATACCGAATACGTACGTTTAATTTTGTAAAAAAAGAAATCAAAACCTAGTAAATGTCATAACATTTGCAAATTTAGATTAAATTGTAATATTTTGTGTATTATAACTAAGTATCTGTAGGCTTTCTTTTTATTGATTTACAAAACATCAGCTTTTTTTGCCATTTATTTAACATTAACTTAAAATTAGTTTAAATTGTTTTGTTTGCTTTATTCTGTTGTGTGGATTAAATTAAGTTATATAATTGTATTACTTTTATTATAAATTGTATGGTGTTGGTTAATGATATGGGTCTGGTTCTAACGCTTCTCCGATCTGTTGATATACATGGGGTTTTTTGTTGTGTCCTCATATTTTTAGTCTTCGGTGATTATCTGTTTAACTATGTATTCCACTCCACGTACTTCGCATATTGGGCGATCATTTTTTATCATAAGGTGGCATGTATGGTGAATGTATGCCCTGTTCTTAATCAATTTATTATAATTTCATCTTTCCTTTTTATTCCTGGGTTTTTCCATAACTGGATGTTGTTTTTATTTGATTTAACTTTACGTTTTAGTATTCCGCAGTTTAAATCATTTATGGTTTACGACTTGTTTGATTTATTTTTTTTGTTTTCGTATGTGTAACTATATATCGAGAATTAGGGTGTCTATAGAGATGACTGCTTTTGACTCTTCTAGATCTGCTTTTTCGTTGTCATATATTCTGCAGTATCCAGGTATCCATACATAGAAAATATCTATGCCCCTAAAGGCTTTTTATTGACACAAATAAGATCGATTCATTTTGGAAAAAATAAAAATGTAAAATATAAACACGTGAAAACATTTATTTTATATATATATTTATTTTTTATCATTAAATAATATACAAATTGTAATTTTAACTTGAGAGGAATTTTTTTTTTTTTTAAGTTTTCGATATTATAAACATGAAGAAAAATACATTGGTTTATTACTTCTATTATTATTCTTGCGTTACTTTTCAATTATTTGGTTTTTATGATATTTTTGTTGTTAAGAATGCATCAAAAATATCATAAAAAATTCCATAACAATTTTAATTTATTATTCTTTAAGTATTCACTAGGTTCACCTAAGTTTAAGAAATAGCTGATAAATGGTACTATCAATTAAAATTTTTTTTTAAATATTTAGCAAAGTTTTTATAAAAACATTTTATGAAAAAAAAATTTAATTTAAAAGTTAAATTTGTTAAATTTGTATTAACACCTTTTACTATAAAATTTCCACACATCAACACTTAGGGCTCGTGTTTATGAATGATTGAGGTACTTTAGTCTCCCCCTCTTTGAAATTGCAGAAAAAAATTTTACGTCTGCTTGTACCCTATAAAATGTTAACTGTAGAAACTCATATTATCATTGTTTTATGAATTATTAGTTTCAAATTGTTCATGTTATGTTATGTACTAATTAATTTTCTAATATTACGTATGTATTTAATTTCATTTTATTCCATTCGATTTGTAAAAAAGAGTTATAATTATAAATAAAAATTTAAATCGTGTGCTAAAATTTGAATTTGTATTTGTAATTAGTTGAATTATGAAATTTTGTTTAAAGAAAATTCCCTAGTAACACCATAGAAAAAGAAACTAGATATAAAATTAATAATTACAGATATTACAACAACGATAATGAATTAATTTCAAATAAAGAATATTTTTTTTCAAACAAAATTTCTTTAAATTATTTTAACTAAAATAAACTAACTAAAATAAAGATTTATACGAGTATGTATAAGTTGATGGATCCAATAGTTTTATTTTATAGCTATTTCTAAATATTAATATCTGATATTTTTATATTGATACTTACACAATAGGTTGACGTGTTTGATGTATTGGTATAAGGAGGCATTCAAAATTATAATTGATTATTTTCCGATGCACAACTTTCATCAACTTTTATAATTGTCAGATAATGCATATTATACATGTGAACATAATTATCTAGAAATTCATATTTTTTTATATAAGTAACAAATTATTTTCAATAATACTCAAATTTAATTCAACGTTGGTTTGTAAATTATTGCGACTACTTATAATTAAGATATAAAAACTTCAAGCGATATTATTAATTACCGTCGGCTGAGGGTGTGCTTGCAGGTCGAAGTTGCCTTTTTTAGCGCGACCACCTATATTGTTTCCTGAATACACCATTAAGGACGTGGGTTCGTGTCCAAAAATAATGTTTACTAACGTGATTATGTAAAATAATGACATACGAAAAATGAAATTAAGGCCAATAAAAATCATAATCGCCAGATAATAATTCCAGTCTTTCCGGACAGTAATAATTGAGTGGACGCTTTAATGAGTCACGCTATATACTTAAAGAAAAGCGTCTCCTAGTCTTATCATATGCGAAACATCGGCGCATATGATTCATGGCCAAATTATGCTAATACTCGAAGGATAATATATTTATTTTTTTATTTTTTACCCGTTTCTTGGTTTTTATTTTTTGTTTTATTTCCACCCCTGATTATATCATACACTGCACAACCACCGCCACCGGTTAATGACAAACTCTCACACACGTTACGAGCGGTAGTTTTCGTTCGTTTAACGACAAACCTATATATCGGCAAACCTTTCTAGGGTGAACCCTCTGGCTTATGCGATTTATATGATAAACAATTTCTCGAGAACTATAATTAAATCACACTGCACATTGTGTATAGCGGCTACATACGCTCAGCTATATTTTATTTTATTTTAAATATAAAATATTAAATCTGTTGGATTTTTAAAGATTGACAAGGAACCCGCTTTCGAGTTTCATTGTTTAAAAAAATTTAACATTAATTGAATTACGCTTTTAGTTATATTGTTCTTAAACAAATAGTTTTTTTACAAGTATAAGCTTAATACAAAATGTCCCGTATGTGATATTTTGATAAGGAATCATTTAAATTTGACCGTATATTTTTCACTAAAGTAGTAATTATTATAAAACGCTAAAATAATATTAATGTAATGATTTGTTTACTATTTTTTATTTGGTTTTTGCAAGTTAAATGACGTGAAATGTATAGAACTGAATGAAAACTATTCTTCGGACACCACATGTAAACAATTGTCCGAAATAGGAAGAAACGAAATTGCTACTAAAACGCATTTGCGTTGGCGAAGTCTAAAAGACAATTAACCAAAACAAAAGTAGTATTTCTTAGCCGCCAACCTCTTTTCCTTTCCCCCAAGATTTTCGCTTTCTAAAGTCCATGTGCCAAACATAAATACAGTTTTTGGCGCGTGATCGGAAAGTTTGATGGCAGTGGAACAGAATGGTCTCCTCCCTCGAATTTCAACAGCTTCATTATAAAATGTTCTCAAAGAACCTAATTAACTTTTACGACTGTTGAACATTTCATGACAGCTGTGGCCATTTTGGGATTTCTTTGCGAAATTATTTTTTCCTTCATATTGCTGTAATTGCTTTCCTCTCTGTCCTCAACTCGATCAATAATTCAATTCAGTGGTATACAATACATTTAAAATCATACGCATACAAGAATTTCACGCCTATTAAATATTTGACAGTACGTAAGTCTATTCATATTCCAATACATAACAGCTATGGGCTACATCAAATAAATAGATATTTATACTTGTAATGAAAACATTAAAATTTAAATAATTTTTTTTGCATTTAATAAACTAATATTATTTAATGAGGTACAAAATGCTGAAAAAATTATCGTAACCTTGGAGACTCAATAGCATATACTCCTATAAAGTTATTATATAAATACGTAATTGAATTTAAATCTTGTTAAAAATAAATGAAATGTTTCATTTTGTGTAAATAAATACTTTTTTTATATTCTTACTTCAAAAAATAACAATAATATACAATTTTTCCCGTTCTTTTTCATTTATTGAGTTTCTTCTGAAATTTTCTACGCATTTCACTAAGAAATAAAATATTGATATCAATACCTATATATTTTATGCGACGCAATGAAATATGATTCGTTGATATATAGAATTTACAACTAAAATGAACAGTTTATTATTATATGCGTTGTTTAATAAGAATGCCATCATATAATTGCTATAATAGTAAGTTGAATGCATACATATTAGTAATTTCATACCTATAATATTGAAATACTAAAAAAAATGAAATATTTTTGGAGGTAAGGAAGAAAATATACTATTCATGAAGTAATATGCGAAATACTCTGTATATTAATATTATTTAGAGAATTCATTCGTATTCAAAATTATATCATAAAAAGTTACTGCGCTTAATACGAATAATATTAAATTCGTAAAGACCAGATATATTTATTTAAATATTAACTACAAATTTTAGCCTAGACCAGGGATGGCAAACCTTTTGAACACTGCATGCCTAAAATTACCTTTTTTTTTTATAGAGCGTGCTATGATATTTTATTATATTATAATTTGATTGAATAATTAATGTATTAGTATAAAAAGGTTAATTTAGGTACATAATAATAATAATAATAATTGTAATAATATTGATTTGTTAATTATTTATATTATATTATAGGTCCTATAATATTATATATTATATAATAAATAATAGTAAACCTTTTCACGTGCCATGGATTTGCCATCCCTGGCCTAGACCATTATCTGGTTACATGAATAGTTAAAAAGTTAACATTTTATTCACAAAAAGTAATATGAATTATAATAAAATATGATTGTTTAATAGAGATTGAAAATTTACTCTTATTAATAATTTGCGATTGGCATTTTAAACTGGTATTGTTATTATTTATTATTTAAGTTATACTGAAAAATTTAATTATCATTTATTAATCAAAATGATTAATAAATTACATATCAACAATTAAATTACGTATACAATCAATTTAAGCTAATTTTCGAACGTACAATTTTTTCTTATTTGTTTTTGGAAATCATAATTCAACTGTATGCTTAATTTTTTAGTATAATTTGCATTTCAATTGATTATACAAAATATTTACCATGAATATATTTTTTTTTCAAACAGGATATTCAACGTACAATAAAATTGTACAGTGAATATTTCCAATATGGTTTTTCGTTTTATCAATTCATTTGACCGTTCGATTGGTCGTATGTCAAGCTGTACGTACCGTTTACGGACAAGGGGCACACGACCTAAACGCATTATTCGCGTAGTATATTGCAAAAAAGCCTCTTAAAAAGAACCTCCATTCGAGTGGACGCCGCTGTGGCTACAGAAAGGTCTCCATTGTGGTTGTAGTCGGGCTAAGTTTTCCAGCAATTATATTATTATACACAACATAATATACATACGGGGATGCTTAAGTCTCTGTTAAACGGATCGTTTTAACGCGATAATAATTATTTCTATGAATAGGACGTTATGAATGATCAATCAGGGTCGGGGTAAAAAAAACGATTTTGGAGAGGGGTGCGCGTTCTATAATGACACCCGTTAGCTATATTATACTATGTACAGAGTGCTCTTTAGTATTTTTTATTTTATTTTTTTTCTAGCCACGTGACTTTTTTCTTTCTGAACTTTTTAAATACCATAAATGAACGATCCCAACTGATTTCAATTCAAAATTCAATCATATGAGGTTATTTTTTTAAAAAAAAATTATTGTCTTTCTATATAAAATGCATTATAATATCTACTTCAATTTACTCAATGCATTGGATATATATATTTGCAGTTCGACCAGATTAAATGAATTCGTTGTGATTTTAATACTGCACTTCTAATCTCCAATAAAATTTGAAAAATAAGGATCACATAATTATATAATTAGTAAACTGCATTTTCTTCCATTGAATTATATAAAAAATAAAACTGTCTAGTTTAATAATTATGTATACATATTCAATGATTTTACTTTGTTATTTTTTTAATACTAGGATTTAATCCTAATGTTTCGTTTAAAAAAAATTGTAAGCCAGCTACTCGTGAAATATTGTCACAATACACTATTAAGTGATTTTGAATACTTTCCAACTCTGTATTTAAAGAACAGTTTAGCACGACATTAAAAATCCTAATTATAACTACTGAACAATCTACAAATTCACAATCTAAATAATAGTGATATTAAATATTATTAATAATTTATTTATTCAAGATAATAGAATTTATTGAATATTTTATACAAATTTAAGACATAATTAGTATTTGTAATAAATAATATTAATAATTATAGTTTGTATAAATGGGTAATTTGTTTTTATAATATCACAATAGCATACATTAGAAACAAACTATTTAAAATTAATATATACGTATATTTATTTGTATATAATAATTAGAAAATAAAAATATTTAACAGTTGAGTATAAATTAAAAAAATTCTGATACAAGTTTTTTGTAAAATAATATAAGGTAGTAGATTTATGACTATCGAACGATTGAGAACGTTATACCTTTTTGGCCGAACGATTGAGAACCCTTAAAATTAACTAAGCACTTACCTCTAAGACCCAAAAAAACCCAAAAACGAATACGATTGAGAACGATTTTATGTAAAACGTTGCCATATAATTTATAATTTATCATTGAACAAATATTCTTGAAAAAAGTTATATGTAAAGTAAATATGTTTAAAAAAATTTTAAAAATGTAGAATTACGAGTATAAAAATATGTAAGAAATTTATTATGAAAAATTAGGTAGCTATAAATTAGTTATAGGAGGTTATGTATTCAAACATACTCTAAATATTACTTGTGTCCTTACGTCTCCGAATCAAACGAAATTTATTACTATATATTAATACAAGATTTTCACCTCGTTCACTTCGTATAATTTTAATTTTATTACTTTCCATTATTTGACAAAAAGGAATATGCTACGTAATATATTTTATAAACTGACGAATACTTAGTTGACGTTTTTGCGACGACTACGACGCCTGTAGGTATCTCGTATAGGTATCCGGTATATAAGTTTTTAATAACATCCGGTTAATCCGATAAATATCAACTGTATTATCAACAGCCGAAAGGTATAATTTTCTTAATCGTTTCATGGCCGATTATAGTACTCAAATTATCGTTCAATTAAATTTGGCAACGTTGAAAAAAAAATTTAAATATTGAGCGTTCTCAATAGTATTTTACCGAAATTTATCAGTAAGCTATATGTCAGGTGTCTAACTTGACGAGAGCCGAAGAAAAAGTAAACTGAAATAACATAAAAAATCCGGTAAAATACTATAGTTGTTTTGGTAATTTTTGTTCAGCGTAAAGTTTTCATAATGACGCAAAATGAAAATTATTACGTGCGAGATATTATTATAAACACGTACAACCAACAGACGTACTACATAACATTTTAACTCATAACAGAATACTCGTATGACGCGGTCAAACGATATACATAACAGGCATGCCAAAGTGCCGTCTTATATATTATAAAACGTTATCGATAGTTAAATTTTAAATTTTTCTAACCTCTGTTATTTTAAACACTGTTGATTTGTTTGTTTTATTTATTTATAATTTTTGCGTGGGAGTCGTATAAAAACAATATTATAATAACGCCAACGACAAACGACGGTTGTCAAGATGAACGCTTTTATTTCTGGCTTAGGATGTTTCTAACCAAAATTAGGAGATCTGCTGTATGCGATACGCGTTTTTTTTTTTTAATTGTAAATATTCTCCCCGCTAAAAACAATATAATTTGTTCGTAGGAATAAATTACATTTACATGGTTTAAACGGTTATAATAACGGTAATAAAACGATTTTTGTAAAAAAAAAAAAAAAAAAACTAATTCCGAAGACCACACGCGTATCGGATCCATCCATAAAGATCTATAACGGTCAACCTGTCCATCGTGTGCGTCGATGTTTACGTTGGAGGATGCGAATCCTCACATAGTTTTTGAAATCCCGTTCGGCAAACAGGTGAGTTACGGTTTTACGGCGATCCTGGAAATCGATCCGGTCCGTCGACGTTCGGCGACGATCTACTGCGGATCTCTTTAATAATGTACCAAAAAAAAAAAAAACCCAGTAAGTACGCCGATCGATCAGCGAACGTCCGTGCGACCCGTATGGTAGGCATGTGTACACATACGGGGTATTATTGTACGGGGGGAGTACGCGCGCGAATCGGCGGTCGGCGGCGGAGGCGATATCGATTCGAAGATTGTCTGACGGTGGGCGCGCGCGGGCGACTCGTAGGCGGCGGCGGCGGCGTCGGACACAACCGGCCGGGGAGAGGGGAAGTGGAAGAGGAAAAGAGGGGAAGGAACGTCTGGGAGACGATGCGAACGTAATATCGCTCAGCGGCGGACCGCTGGCGCGCTCGAGCTCCACGACTACCGCGGGAGGGCCCCCGTCGGCGGCAGTGCTGGTACCGGCCACGCCGTCGCGAATCAATGTTTCCGCGACCGCGTCGTTTCCGCGCGTACCTGATCCGTACGCGTGCACGCACACGGGCGCCCGTGAACCGAGACGCGGAACGGCACAGACACGGCACGTACGAGCGATATTTTACGCCCCCCCCCCCATCATTTGCCCGTCGCCCGGTCACGCGCAAGTTCGATCCGCTAGATCGTTCACCATCCCCCCTGCCACGCACCATCACCCATGGATAGGGCGGTGGTCGGGTCGTGTCCGCTTTGCGAAACGAACGATCTACCGGTACATGACCGATTGCGAACCGAGACACAAACGCTCGTTCTCACGGACGAAAAAAATAATCCTCTTAAAACAGTATTCGTTAACTCGAAATCAACCGGGAGCGGCTTGTCTGCGATTCGGAAATGCTAAACACCCTCTACCGGTTTCCCCGTACCAATGTCCTGAATATTCTAACCGCTGCTAACCGATATTTTCTATTACGAAATAAGACAACGTTTCGCGATCGAAAATCAACATAAACTCTTTGGACTGTAATACGATCAACTACGAGTGTAGCACTATACTCTAAAATACACAGCTATGAAAATCTATCTATTTATAAAATAATGCGTTATCCTTTTTATTTATTTTTTTTTTTTTTTTGGAAAATCTTTAAAATACCCGCTATCTATAGACACCATTATGCAACACTTAAGATGGTGAAATAATGATTCACCTTATGAAATAATAAAAAGATAATCGTTTGAATAAATAAATAATATTATAATATGAGTACCATTATTGAGTTGTTAACATATTTATTATACAGAGTCTTACATAAATATGGTAACATTTCAAATAACTCTCATAGAATTAAAATATTTACACAATTTTTATTGAAAACAGAATCTCCATAATTTGCTAGTTATAGTTCGGAGATTAAAAATATCATGTCTTAAAATTAATTTTTATAAAATAGTGTTCAATTGTACTTACTCGTTCCTGAAATTAAAATATGTCTCGTTCGATATAAACAAATTGTCAACAAGACTGATTTTGTCAATTATCTATTCCATAATGTTTTCACTGAAACGTAATCGCAATTGGTGTTTCGATGGCTTCAGTTCCTGTATGATTTGAATTTTGATAGTATTAAGTTAATACTAATACTATTAACACAATCGTCTCTGAAAGAGTCATGCACAATGTCAGTTTTCAATTTTAGGAATGTATATGTAGTACATATTATGTACAAACATGTATGGTAAAGGGCCTATAACCAGTACATGAAAATAAATATTTTATAATTTTTACATAATCTGTTTTGTTTTTATGAATGTGCTTGTTCAATTACCTATATAATATACTCGTGGCTTGTATAGACAGATGATACAAAATATCGAAATTTCAAACATTTCAGGTTATCACTTACGATATAAAATAAAATAGCCCATTGTAAAATATACAATATATCATACTATATACATAGTGAACATTTTAGTTATATAATATTCAATGAAACTTCCAGCACTAGTAAATTTTTACCACCAGAAGAAACAGTAACAAACATTTCAAGTGATAAAAATCAATAATTTTCTTCATTTTTAGGAAATAATTTTTTTTTTATTTAGTAATTAAGTAGAGGCAGTATTATTTTTTATTTTTTAAAACACCCGATGATCGTCAGCTGAATTTTGTGATCCTCAAATGAACATATTATATATATATATATATATATATCCATTTCATGTTATGCTAATCTTAACACTGATATATATAAGAGTTATTTTTCATTTTTCATTTTCCCGGAAGACCATGTACAAAAAAAAAAAAAAAAAGCGGTACCGCAATATGTATATTACACTTAAATGTACGTGCACAACTTTGAAAGCAGAACAACTACCGAGCTTCGTCGAAACGAGTACGATATAGTTTAACGATTTTTCGCGTGACAATAATAACAATAATAAGAAAAAAAAATTATTGCAGGTGGTGCGTCATGTTCGCGTAATACAACGAATAGATCTATACGTGAACAGCACTATACCGTCGCAGGTATTTACCGTACCGTTACAACGGTCGTGGTGCGAGCGCGTACATAGGATTTTTTTTATGGAGAGGTCCAAAATTTTTATTTTATCCGTTCTGTGATTATAATTATAGTCTAATTCAATATCAACAAATTACTGTTAATAACTATAGTAATACACACATCACACACATTATACACAAAGGTTCACTGTAATAGGTTTAGTACTAAAATTTAAAATCAAATTTTATTTGGTAGTAAAATGTTATAAAAATACATTTTTTAATTAACAGTACCTAATAAATAATATTGAAAAAAAAAACAGGAAATCGAAATTATAGTATAATTATTTTGAATATCAAATATTATTATTAATTATTTATTATATAATCTATAAACTTTGTATATTAAAGATAATGAAAATTGAAATACACTATACACTATAATTATACTATTTACTATTGAAACCATTGAGTATGTAGACATTTCAATGGGGAGTCCGAACCCGAAATCCCCCCTTGGGTACGTCCTGGTCGTGGTGCCAGCGCGTACCGCGTAGGTACGTACCTGCATGACGGCGACGGGTCCCTGTAAACGGCGCGCGTGATCCTATCGCTGCGAACATCACGGGTTGCATATATTATCTATCGCGCGGCCACCCCTTTTTATTCGTACACTTCATCCGTGGTCGCCGTACGCACGACTCGTTTCGGCGCTTGCGCCCGCGGCCGAGGACGCGCAGGCAGAGGATTCGCACGGACAGATAGGATCGGACGAAAACGCGCACGCCCACGCCCGACGACTATCCCACCCATCGTTTGCACGCGCACACCGCAAAAGTAAATACATAACGACGCATCTACCATAGGCTACCGGGGATTTTTCTACCGGGGACGCGATCGATTTGGTACCGTAAACGCGGTGCACACGGTCGTCGGTTCACAACGGTGACCTTTTGCTATCGCGGAGCAAACACGTTTCGCTCTACGAATTGCCGACAGCCGAAATGACGAACGAATCGTTATCGTTTGGTATACTAAATTATTTGAAAACGAACGGCCGCACGTTACCGGACTTATACACAGAGCAAACATTTTTTTTTCTCGATGCCTTTAATTTTTTCACTAAATATGACCACGTTCAATTACGTGTTTCTATCTGTTCATCGTTATCGCAAAAAGATAAACTGGTGACTAAATATTTTTAATACATAATCGAACATATAAAAATTGATTAAAATAATTAACGTACCATGAGCGAACTAATTTAATGGCTTTTAATTCAATTTTAATCTGTGAATATCCCGTGTACGTGAATCAGTACGAGTATTTCATTGGTCTTTCTCCTTTTTTTTCTCCTATGTCAGTTTCTCATTTTACTATTACGACAATTCAAGTTCTATGTACAGCCATTAATGAAATTAAATATTGGCATTTAGTCGGAGTAGTTGTAACAATCATGCTAATGTGTGTTCCCTACGTGCGTGGTGATTATATCGTGAAAGATAACAGAAATACCGTTTCTGATTTCGTTAAAAGAGCTTACTTTAGGCGCTTTGGTGGTGATCGAGACAAAGTTTGGGCTCCACAAATGTAAGAATCGTATAGAACACCTACGGCCATGGAGTAACGGGAAAAGAAGGAGTCTAAAATTTGGCATCACAATGGTACGGAGACCATAAACACATAAGCCATTTCGACGGCCTTTATTTTTGTATTGTAAACCGTAACCGGTGTAAACCGAAACAACCGCATCAAGCGGAAATATCGTGGTTTGCCTGTTCCTCGGTCGGACGAAATCCCTGTACCGACGTACCATCGATTTCGACGCATACGAGGGCTCCGAAGCGACGTGCGTGTGTTGAACAACAAAAGAAAAAAAAAAGAAAAAAAACGATCGTGCCGCCGAAAACAACATCTTACGTCGGTTTGATTTCGACGACGGAACCGTAACCCCGTACGAACGTTAAACGCGTTTTAGTGATGTTACGATGTTAACCGTACACGGTTCCGTCTACTTAACGCGTGACCGAGTTCTGCGCGTGCGCGCGTGCGAGTTCGGACGACGGAGGAGCGTAATGCGTGTGCACACACACACGTCTGCGGACGTCGCGCAGGTACGAGTCCGCGGGCGCGCGCTGGCACGGATGTTATGCGCGCGTCGTGCAACCGGACACGTCTTCTCACGCGCGCCCGACCCGTTTTCACGGTCTCTGCCCGGCACAAACGATTTTACGCGCGCGGTCCG
>NW_020271727.1:1158179-1172055 GCF_003268045.1 Sipha flava
GGCGGCCGCGGTGCGCGGCCGTCGTCGGGAATAACGACCGTCGCCGCGCGCAGACGTGTCCGTACGTGTCGGCTACGCACCGAGATCGTGTCCCGCCCGAGATTTACGATTTTTAATTTAATTATCGTGACGGACGTATCGGCGGTGCGCGTGCGGGCGTACCGCGCGCACGCACGCGCGCGCCCATGCCCCACCGACGGCGGTTCTCGTCTACGTGCGTGCGCGCGCGCTCGCGCACATCGTTGGTCGCGGTGGTTCCCGCCGGGCGGATGTGTGCGACAACGCGTTTCACGCGTATTTAAAACGCCACCACCACGTAACGCTTCGTACGTGAGAGCCATCCGATAACCGTGAAGCGCACATTACGCATCAACGCGTCACTCGTCCGCGCGCGCCCTGTACGCGATGGGAGCCGCTCTCGCAGCCGCCGCCGCCGCCGCCGCCGCTTCGGGATCGTGCTCCGGCATACGGAATCGTGTACGGAGGTGTCTCTCGCACGCGCGTCGCTACGGTCGTTCGATTTGCCGTTTCCCTCCCCCTCGCCGTATATTCTCACCCTTTCCGGGCGGTGTGATCCGGTGCAACGTCACCGTCGCGTATTACATACGTGCCCCCTCCCCCCCGTTCGTCAACATCGTTTGTCGACGAATCGTACCGCGGCAAATTTATCTTTTAGGGACTGTTATCGATCAACGGTAATAATTAACCGATATCAATAGATCGTAAGTTTCGTTTCCTGCCGCCGCAATCGTTCTACGTTTTGAATCTTATTAACGAATCGAAATTGTCAACTGTTTTGATATCTACACGGAGGGGGGGCACTGAATCGGCTGATTTTCATAGATAAATTGTAGAATTGAAATACGATTATTTACCATATCAAAATACATAACTTGCCATTTATTTATTGTTAAAATGATTGCCATCTCTTCTCAAGCACCCTTCTAGCCCATTTCTTATATATATTTTCCACTGCACGGTGTATTACTTCCAAACGTATACTGAACATTTTTTTCTATAATTTTGGTTTTCAATTCATCAATTGTCGTGGTTTCTATGCATAAACTTTACTTTTCAAATACCCCCACGAAAAGAAGTCACATACTGATAAATCAGGTGACCAAAGAATATCACAATATTTGGAAATAATACGATTTCCAAA
This sequence comes from Sipha flava, assembly GCF_003268045.1. NCBI lineage: Eukaryota > Metazoa > Arthropoda > Insecta > Hemiptera > Aphididae > Sipha > Sipha flava. Next base: position 1,159,342 of record NW_020271727.1, read on the forward strand.
CATTTGTTGAATAGCATTTATTGACACTTGGGCCGTATGAGATGTCGCGCCGTCTTGTTGGAACTAAAAATTAGAGTTTTGAGGAAACTTTGTTAGTTCACCGACTAAAAAATAAATAACGATTTTAATTAACAGTTGTTACCCGTCCATTGTCATCTCCATGAAAATACGGGCCAAGGATGCCATAATGTGAAATTGTACACCATACAGTTACTTGATCACTATGTAAAGGTCGTTGATGAAGTTGACGAGAATTTTCTTCAGACTAATAACTTGGCGTTTAATAGTAACTTATTAGTAAGGCAGAGGACTTGTAGCTCAAAAAATTCTCCAAATATGCACTTAAATATACAAAATATGCATTTTAAAATGAATATTTATTTACAACTTTATTAAACAACTTACAAGTTACAATTAATTATTTTGGTTTATTTTATAGGTTTTCTTATCTGGGATACATACTTTAGGCATTTTTTATAATAAATGGTAAATATAACGCGTTTGGATACCGTTGAGAAACCGATTGAGAAACACAGCGATTACTGAAATATGAATATATCCGATGTCAGCGACAATATTATCTCATCTGTCTATAAATAAAATTAATAACCTGACAATCAATCTAATCGACAACTCTTGAGACGTGTTTTTAGGAAAAACGTTCATCTAAGTAAAGTCAACAAACATATTAATATTATGATCAAATTTAAAATAATTTCAAATTCAACGTTATTTTGCTTTTTTTAATTAAATAAATAAAAACGCTAACGAAAAAATATTAATAAAATGATAAATTATTTAATATATGCGTTTAAAAGTATAAAATGGAAGAAATATGCCCTAAAAACCAAAAAAACGCAAAATAGGTATTTATATGCACAATAAAATTTAAAAACTAGCTTTATGGAAACATAAACGTATTTGTTTCGCACTCTGCTATTTTTGTGACTGTGCAAAAAAAAAAAAAATGCAAATGCTACAAGTCCTCTACCCTACTTATTAGGAACCACAAATAATTAATAACAATTGTATAATTCTGAGAATACAGTAAAGAAATATAGGATACAATACAGTAAGTATAGCATTATAGCTATACAACTGATAAAAATTTGCGAAGAATTGCTCGAAAATAGAAAATAACTATTATATAATATCTAAAATTATAGTCCTTACGTTGGCTACCCGGACATTTAAATATGTGCATCTTTTATTTAAAACTAAGCTAGAAATCGTTAATTTATATTTAAATGTAATAATGTATATGATATTTTTGATATAATTTAATTTTTCGTGATGAACATAAATAATTTTAAAGGTCAAATAATATGAATTTGTGACTTGGACTTTGGAAATCCATGTTTTTTCCAATCGGTATCCATGTTCTTGCGTAGGTAGTTCTCGCGTAGGTAAATAATTGAATCTATTTATGAAATCAAAGGACAGGTTTACCGACAATTTTACACACCGATTAATACTTAGTTATATTAATATACATTTTTGTATATTTAAATAGTCAAAAAAAATATTAAAAATAATTAAAAACTAATCCGGGTGAAGCTGAGTAAATAAGTTGGTATATAAATATACATATAACTTTATTGTGTAACTAGATATCATATATAAAGATGTTATTATAAAAATGTAGGTTACTTTTAAAACGTATCAACACGTTGTTTTCAAATTAGCTTTTGCAAAAAACTTTATCGCACCAAACACTCATTTGTTTAAGTGGTCTACATCAAGTATCAGGTTTTTTTTTTAAAATTTGTTTTTCATGTTAAATAAACATAAACTATGCTCAAAAACTCTGGAAATGCATTATTAATTTGAATCGATCACCGGTGAGTGAAATCGATGAATGAAAAACAATCGTTCAATAGACAAGGGAATATGATAAATAAATGTATTAATCGAGTAATTATATTTCAGTAATCTTATGATCGGATGTTGAATAAGGCTAGCGCCAAGCCTGAGGTCGAAAATCTGTGCAGTTGATTTCGGGATGTTCTCCAAGCAATAAAGACATTTGACTGTCCTTGGGTAATTTGTCGACACGATTTAATACATCACGTAAGTGTAAGATGGCCTTATAATCTGGCATTATGTCAAATAAGTCTGCTTTTCGCTTTTCTTTAAGGCTCACCTTATGCACTCGCACTTTGTCCTCGGCAAAGAAATTCAAAATCTTAAAAGTGAGAAAATCAAATTGAAATTGATCGTATAAAATATATTAAAACACTATTATTTCGTTATGTAATCGAATGTTTGTTGCGATCAAAAACGTATTTCAAAATATCTTGGTTATAAATTAAATTAAAAAATTAATTGTTACAAATCGTACTTTTCTCAGAAATCGTGTGACGTTTTCGTTTCCCAGAGTTTTACTGAGAGGGATAATGGACTCCAGGATTTCTATACATTTCAGCGTGTTGTGCGATCTGGACTCAGATAAAGCCGACATCATTAGAGCATTCAATTGCCATGCGATGCTACCTAAATCACGAGCATCGGTGAACATTTGAGTCGATAGCAGTCTAGTTTTTTTAAATTCTTTTAGTTCCAAGTAGCATTTAATGCGCTCATATTGAAGGTAGACGGTGTACATGGACAAATCTTTTTCTCGTAACTGTTCGGAGAGTTTTTTTCAAAGTATTCCTATAAAACCATATTTTACCAGTTTAAGTCGTCAGAAATAAGTTTTTTTTTTTTAAATATATTACCCAATGTTATGTGTATGTGGCCCAAAGTATGATTCGTAAAATAAATTATTGTATGCGTCGTTCTTCTCGATATTAGAACCTAGTATGAATAACAACCTTTTGTCGTTTAAATCCTCTGTCCACTTCGAAACATCCTGATTCACCGAGCATATAGCTAAACCTAATACTTCGAATAAGTTATTTACTATCTCCAACGGCATGTACCGATGCGTCTCCATGTAATTCATGGCTAATTCGGCCTGCTGCTTAGCGTCTATTATGCGACCGTCCAAGCACTGCGTAACCATCGTATTAACGTACTTTGCGATTTGAAGTTTTATCATATCTTTTTTAAGCTTTTTCTGATCGTTAAATTTATATCTTGGTCGTCGACTAATTACATTAGAAAATGGATCTTGGCAGCTCAAAGCTCTCTATCGAGAATAATAAATTAATAAGTAAAATAGTTATAATATATTTTATATTTTATTATTATGATATTATTATATTTTATTTATAATATTTTACATTTTGACCTTTGGCTTTAAAATAAAAAAAAATGTACATGTTTTGAAATGTTTTATTTATTTATTTTTTTTATTTTACTTTGGCTTTTTCAAACGTTTGAACGACTTTTTTAATATTTTCATGAATTAGTTTGTCATTTTTATGAAATTTGGATAAGTCGTATAATTGATGTTTTCTATAATAATTAACGTTTTCTATTATATTTCGTAAATAGTATGCTTCTTCGGACCGTTCATTTTGAGCTTGATGAAATGTAACGGACTTAGTTTCTCTGTTTTTAATTCGAAGAGGAATGGTTTCATCGTTAAATGATTGGTGATTTTCTATAATGTCTAATATTATGGTTCTTAAACGTCTCATACGTCCCTTAATAGGCAAGCTGTTTTTTATTACTTCATTCGCCTAAAATAATTTGGTTGAACAGTGCTCTTTAATTAACAGTAATAATAAAAAAATGTATTATACTTATGATAACAAATATGATAACATACGGGTTTAATTGAATTGAATTATATTAAATACATATTTCTATAACATAATGAAAAATTATTTTTGTAAATATTTATTTATAAAATTTTGCTAAATAACACAGTTTTAATTTGGTATTAAAATAATTGATATTTTTATGGTTTTTGATTTAAAAATAAATATAATTTATTTAGCCGTTGTTTAAAATATTACTTTATAATATCGATGGTCCTTAACTTAATTATATCTTTATCTTTAACTTATTTAACATATTGCTGTTCACGATAATATAATAATTACTATTAGTACGAATATGTTGGTTTGTTTACTTTCATAAATCCTCTTTGACAATCATTTGACGTTTTAAATTGCTTAGACAATGTATTATATGCAATTAAGCTCTTTTCAAAGTTTCCTAATTCAAAATATAGGCTAGCTTCGTTCTCAATAGTTTGAAATACAAGAGGATCATGCAGCATAGCTTGGTTTTGTTGTGATACAGCTTGTTCGAGCTGTAACATTTTCTGATGGCATTTGCTTAGTTTGACACGCGTTATGGTATCATTAGGGGTGTAGTACAAAACAGTTTCATAACATTTTAAGGCTTTTTCCATGTCGCCTTTCTGCTCGTACCTTTTACCTATCGCTATGGTAACTCTTAACTGGTTCAACCATTGTGGTTGAGGTACTTTGCTATCAAATTCATCTAATCGTAATTTTCTTTGCATATTTCAAACCGTATATACACCTAAAGAAAATTTCCGAACAAATGAAAATGAAGCATTATATTTTAAAATATCAACAATATTATTTTGGTAAAATTTTTGATTATTTCGAATTTCACATTTTTTCGGATTTTGAGATCATGACGATACGGTTTGATAGCTATTGAAATTATATAAATTAAAGTAAATATTCTTATTTTAACACTGTTAATTTGATAATTTATATAATATCATAAGATATTTTTAGTTAATTTAAAAAATGGTACGAGTACTAAAAGAACAAATTTCTGTATTAACGATAAAAAAAACAATTTGTATGGCTCATAATTAAATTATTTTAACCTGATGTAAACAATATTATAAGTATCAAAAATATGTCTTAGAGTCAAATGATATTTTATAATTTTAAAGTAAAAAATAAATGAAAAACATTTTGGTAACCTAATGTTTAATTTCTGTAAAATATAAATTGATATTTATCTATTATATTACATTATTATTTCGAATAAAATTATGTTTAAACGATATCAGTTCTTTAAAATTTATAATATCGACCGAACTGTGAGATGCACGTCATAGTTTATTTTCTCAAAATGGGGAATGATTATTATTATTTCAAAAAATCGTGAAGGATAAATTGTCCCAGGATTTCACCGTGCTTTTCGTGAGCAACACAGATTCCAAATGGTGCGGCAGCTATTCGGTATATACCATATATATATATACTGTACACAATGAACACAAATATTATTTTATGGGATCGCGAGAATACCGTCAGATTTTATATTTTACGACCACTGTTATTGTTTTTTAACGTTTCCAAAACAATACAGGAGTGTTTACGCGGGCGAGGTCGGTTTTTAATGCTTTGGAAAAATTGTCCCAAACTGCCTCTCACACTGCAACACTATACAGTACCACTACCAACCACCACTGCCACCACCTCCTTAACTGCCATTCGAATAACGTAAAAGTATCCTAAATGATGGTTTATCGTTTGTCCATTTGCTCGGAAATTTATCTTGAGACTTTAGATAGTAATTCATTTTGTCGATTCGAGCAACGTAATCGATTTCTAAACCGTTCAACGATCCAATGATTCAACAATATGCGTAGAATTATTTTTGATTTTTCTGTAATCTTCTACAACACATTAGAAGTTAAGTTGATAATCGATTTCAAACAGCCACAGACACATAAACACACGCACACACAAATACATTTTGAAAATGTTTTTTTCGTGTAATACAATAATTGCCGTTGAATGAGTTATGGTCATTAAATTTTAATTACATGATTATACGAAATTTGATCAGAGATATTGAATAAATTCAAATATGATGCAGATTGTGTACATCAAGATTAAAATACAATAAGGATGGTTATCAAATTCATCAAAAGTAGCTTATAAATCTTATTAAGCGGAGGTTGAGTGAAAATTAATAATATTTATATGTCATAGAGGTATTGAGAAATTGAATTGTGTATTACCTGCGAAGTTAAAACGTTTTCAATATTTTCTTGATTAATTACCTTCGTTTTTATACATGAAATTTGATTTCACTAAATTAAACTGAAATATATTTTATTGATGACAACCAATAATAATTAATATTAATATTTGTAAAAAGTTGTCAAGACATCAACGATTATGCACTATTGTATGAGTAAAATTATAAGCTATGGAAATATGTTTATACCATTTTTGGAGTTATTATCGTATTGATATCGATATAAAAAAAACAATTAAAATACTTTTAACATAAATAAAAAAAGTTTTAAAAAATAAAAATTTGGAAATGGCAGATGATATGTTTCGCCAAACGTGAATCTCTGTCTCTGTACAGATTTCAAGAACGAGATGGTAACTCATTCGCGATTCGGCGTGCGATTGTTGCGTAATACAGTACACTGTATCGGTACCGGATATTTATGCAAAACGTGATAATTAAAAACAGAATCTAATTGTTTCGCAATGATAATTATTAAGTCGTTGTGTGCGTGCGCGTGTGCTCATGCGTACAAGTGCGTGTGCGCGCACACAATCACGTGTCCCGTCGGTTGTCTAGGCGATCCCGTGTGGTAATGTGCGACCGACGACTGATAACTGCGGCGTGCAGGGGACGCGCGTACAGGTGCGCCACGAGACCGCTTTCAGGTGCCAAAGCCCTGTGCGTGGAAACGTGCTTGGCGAGCACGCCAGTTGAAGCCACGCGACCACGACGGCACACTCCGACGGCGTTCAGATGAGGTCGAAATCGGTAGCCAGGCGTCTCGCTAAAGGTAAGTTCTTTCGATGTGCTTTCAACGGCTTGATGAAGGGACGGTTTAACACTACGAGATCGGATTGTCCCCGATATCGATTGTAATCGATATTTTGAAACGTTCTACATTTTATTTCTGTATTATACGCGCCTCGCTGTGTATAATTTTTTAACTCGACAATGTAAACAAATACAGTTTGCTCTATAGAGTTTAAGATTTCTATTGGAAATTATAACGAATTTACAGATTTTTATCAAAAGGTTTAAGCTCCTTCGCCCAAAGAAAATACTTAATTACGTCACTGACTTGCAGTGTGCATATTATTTTGCAGCTAAGCATATTATGTTTACACAGCACATACGCATCAGCCTCGATAAAATATTTTAATGTGCGAGACCAAATCATCTCGCAAGACCTGTAGGGATCGATTTTCGATTGCGGTGATATAAAGGATATGATAATTTTCTGGATGAATTATTTTTATTCCTTCGCAGAGTTCATCACGTGTTACAAGAGTAGAATATGATTGGTAACCACCGGAAGCTCACGATTTCTTCAATAATTAACGTCTGAACATTTTTTAAAGAAAAATATTTGTAAATAAAATGAATGAAATTAAAAAAATTAAAATTTCGGAAAATCAAAATATGACCTAACTCCGATCCACCGAAAAACTTTTAATTGTTTTGAAAAAATATATCGAACAAAAATCAAAACAATATCAGTTGTGAAACTGATACGATTTATCAAATAGAGTAACAAACTTTATTATAAAATAATCCCATAGGAACAAAATATTCATCATGAATTAGTTAAACCTAAATAATAGTTATTTGTAGTGTAAGACTACAAATCGTATTATAAACATATTTATTTATTAGAATTCAAAGTATATAATACTGTTAAAAACAATAATTATTGTAATAAATATAAATTAATTTATAAGTGCATTCAGTAGTGGTTATAACTTAACCATTATTAATCATATTTATAACAATAATTTAGTAAAAAATACAGGTTTTCAAATAATATATTAACTGTAAAATTTTTTAGTTTTTTTTTTTTTTTTGAATGTCGTACGAAATATTAATTATTAAATTTGTAAACCACTTATTTAAGTGTGTTTTGTAAAAATATTAATAATCTCATTTTTAATTTCAAGAAATTATTCAATGCCCCGAATGGAATGATATTTGTAGTGGCACATATTATATGTCAATCATGAAAAATATTTTTAATTTTACGATGAAAGTTATGAGTATTATGCATATTTCTAAAATATTTCTAAAATATTTCTAAAAATCAATCTCACGGTGAGAAATAAAATAGTAATATAATACTCTTATTAAGATTATTTTATAACTACATTTTATTCTAATATGATGGAACAAAAATGGATACAAAATTTAACAAAATACAGTAGCAAAAATATGAGTAACATTCCAATAGGAGATAAATTTTATTTTACTGTTAAGGATGGGAAAATTAGTACTGGTACTAAATACTAAAGGTAAATACCGAAAGTATTACTACGCATTAAGTAAACGCTGTCATGGCAATCTTAAACAAGTTGATGATTCATTTTTGTAAACAATTTAATATTCAGTTTATCTTTTTGTCTAAAACTGTTCACTGAGACCTCCTCCATCATACACCACTAAAAAAATGTATTACAATAATAATGTAAAATATTTATACTGATGATTTAGCTTAATCATTAATTTATAGTTAACCCGTACAGTTTTACAGTTACAAAAACAGATAATTGATCCGATAAAATATATTAACAGCACTACGCGATATTATGTTTAAAATAAATTTCTTTGTATTGATTTATATATTTTTAAATTTGCCAAAATAAATAACAAAATTAGGTTCCAAGATTTTCCCAAATCAATTGGAAAAAATTAAATAATAAGATGTAATTATTGTATTTATAATTATGTAGGTATGTTGCTTATCGAAATGATACTAATCAATTGTTATATCACCAATAATTATTTTTCAGTTATTATAAATTTTGTAATCAGTTGGTTTGGTCGATCTTTATAGATTGAAACGTAATATGTCATGAAAAATGATGTCGAATCATCAAAACCGTGCGTGAACCTTTAGACGAAACATCATAAATCCACAAAAATCATCTAAATCCTATTAGACAAACGCAATACACATTTACACCCTCTACACACGGTAATCTAAATACTATTTAAAATTTTATTTTCTACGTTACTCTACATCGGTATTCTCTCTTTATATTTGTCGTGTACACACACACACACACGTTCAATATACGAGTATGTATACATGTATATATTATTTTATAAACTATTCGTATAATCACACGTGTTTGGACAGCGGTTAGGGGTTAAGTATACCCCGTCGGCCACTGGGGGTTTGACGCTGCGGTGTCCGGCGGATGTGTCCTATTTCACAACCATAGTCGCGCAACGATATTAATCATCGGGTGTACGATGTACCGTCGCGCACGCCTTTCCCACCGGTGGCCGCCGAAAATTCCGAGAAGATCGCGCAATCGTAAAAATCCGACCGCCGACACGTGTGTGTCTTGTTCCTGGCTCCGATCAATTAGGTACGCCAGTGCCAAAAATGAAATACCGAAAAAAAGGACACTGCTCTTATACAGAAGCAGCTCGTTATTCACGTCCTTGTGTCTGTTACACTACTAGTATCGCACAGCACGACATTCACGTACGAAATAAAATGTATAATACACGACGTGTAAACAGGCGCGGATCCAGTCCGAGATTACGGGGAACAGAGGGGAGCGAATATTGCACATTAAAAATAAAATATATTAGTAGAATTAGAAGTAGTCATTAGAATTTAGACGGTCGTACATCGTTATTGCCAATTCCAATAATAGTTCTGAACGCATTATGTACATTGATTTGCGCGTAAATACACATGCGATAACATTTTGCAGATTACGCTAATAAGTAATAACTTAAAATTTGTTTTGATTCATTTTACTAGACATTTTTTCCTAAATAAAACACAGCTTACGCGGGGGGAGGGGGAGCGACTCCTCCGTCCCTTACTGAATCCGTGCCTGCATGTAAACACCGGTTCATTGCGCTTAAAATATGGCACTGACAAACAGTGGATTTGTCATTAATATCTAGGGATATCCGAAAAGAAAAGTACATTTGAATTTTCGATTTTTAAAACTGTTGAAAAAAAAAATTCAGCTCGTTGCCTACTCGGACAAATAGATTCCAACTAGATTTCTTTCTCCAACTAACCACTGTTGATTGTTAATATCTTATCTCGTATATTTTACCGATTTATACAAATTATTTTTATAACGATGGATTATGTTTACAATCTATAGAATTTAAATTAGGAAAAAAATCAACTTGATATGGCTTTCAAATTAGACAAAACTTAATTGTAACTGTACATTATGAAAAGCATTTAACTCGTCGTGTTAGAAGTAATTTAAAAACGAAAATAATAAGCTCGTTAAGTAACCAAACTTTATCTTTTTAACTATTTTACTGAAATGTGAGGACCAGAATGAATTAGTAATTCTTGGTAACTAGAACGCACTATTTGATTTGTTTTATCTGAAAACGGTAATTGTAAGATATGAGATATTGGAAAATAACTTGGATGGGCTTGATATTTTTCAACTCGTTGATGCCCATCCTTTCCATTTCTAATATAATATATTATGTATTATATATTATTAATATATTATGATACCTTACGGTTATCGTTTTGAGGTAAATAAATCCAATGCTTTATTCTGAGTTACCAAAAATTACTCGTGCATCTTTGTTCTCACACTTCAGTATTTAACAAATACTATGTTCACAATTCGTAGTTGCATAGGTGTCACTAAGGGGTATCGAGAGATATCTTTGCTACCCCAAAAATGTTTGTGATGTAACAAGAGTAACTTTTTGCTAACCCTAAAGAAGTCATAGATTTTAAATATATATTCGATATTTACTATTCAAGTGAGTACATAGACTATATTATTGTGATTGTATCCAAAATAATTAAATTTTGTGATAAATTTAATACGGACGATAATGCAGTGTATACACTATACATCATACCGAGATTTATGTAGAAGAGGATAGCTAGTTATCATATTAAACAATAAAAAATTATTTTTTCACTTTCTAAAAATAAATTTTACTACCTCAAAATGTGGAATTTAGTGACGCCCATGCGTAGTTGTAAGTATATAGCACAGAAGTTTTCAGTTTCTAAAACAATAAATGCTTAATCCATATTTAAAAAAAACACTTATTTGATTTCGATGAAGGTATCGAGATTAATAAGCTATACAGAGTGTTTATGAAAATTGCGACGTAATCGCAATTATTCGAGATTCAGTTATATATTACGAATTTAATATGTAATATAAATAATTGTACACATAATATATGTTATAATTTTATATTGATGCATGAATAAAATTGCATTCGAAATAAATAGGGCTTATAAGAAAAATAAAAAACTTAATGTGTCTAACGCATGAAGGCACTTTTAAGAATATTATACGGAATTATAAAAAAAATATTACAATTCATAATGATAAACGTATTTAATTTAAAATTTTACAGAAATTTATCGCGGATAAAACATGTACAATGAATTTACGGTAGCACCAGAAGGTTATATTTTTATCAACTCAACTATAGTATTGCGCTCACCCCGTAAACATTTTCTAAACTTGTTTTACCGTTAATGAGTTTAGACCCCTTAGCTATGACAAAATACGTGCAAATAAAATGCATTTAAACATTACACTGTCCTTTGAAATGCATAACCAACGATTAAATTGAATAACCATGGTATGGTTTATGATGGCTTACTGAGGTGTGACAACATGATAAAAAGTATAATTTTGTTTTAAATGTTTGTATACATTTATTAAATTATGTAAGCACTTAAACACTTGGATTATTCATTGAGATGTTTTGTACGGCTGTTCTTTTTATTTTTTTTAACGCTAAAGCAACAACAATTTCGAACAAAAACTAAAGCTTCGTTCTTAAGTAAATTCTATATAGATTTATTTTCATTTTTAATGAATATACCGGATAAAAAATAAAAAAATATATAATAAAACATATCAAACTACTTTTGACGTACCTATCCCTTTGCGTTAAATGTTTTTAAAACTAACTTAACTTTAATATTATTGATAGTTAATTAAATACTTTGTTTTATATCAGATCTTCAATAAAATACTTGATAAGCAGTCCTATCTAGAATATTTTAACCATAAGCATTCAACCAAATAGCATAACACTGCGTTTAAATCACATTATTAATATAGGAAATCGATTATGATTTGGTTCTACTGTTCCAGTCAAATCATACCCCCGGAAAATATTACTGGGGGGAGATAAGATTTTCCTAGGCATATTTTACCTCCGGTAAGATTATCATAGGTTAATTAGTGTGGGGGGTGCGATTATCCTAGGAAAGTTTCACCCCCCGGTAAGAATATCCTAGGATAATATAATTTTACCTCCCGTTAAGAATTTACTAGAAATATTGTAACTCGAGGGGGTAGGATTTTCCTAGGATATTTTTACCCCGTCCGGTACAATATTCCTACGTTATAAAAACACAGCACAAATACAATTATTTTTTTAAACGATCGGTTTTTTAATGTAAAGACAATGGTGTAGGTATAAATGTTATTTTATTCATAAAATTTGTTTTTTTTCCTTCCTGTTATCTACTTACAATAATTTTTATTAACAGATTGTATGAAATTAAGTCCTAGGAATATTAATACCACTTGGAATAAATTTTCAATTAATGTTTACAATGATAAGAAAAATTGTTGATCGTATTAAATTGTCTAGTGAATGCCGTGTTGAATTGTATTTCTTTTTAAAAAATTTATTTGCAGAAAATAAATATTTGATAATACAATGAAATTCGTTTTTTCTTCTCCGGACATATTTCGTTCATTATTTTAATGTTCCCGATGGAAATTTGAAATACACACAAACGCATATATATATATATATATA